>NC_092877.1:178112639-178417222 GCF_028372415.1 Notamacropus eugenii | reverse complement strand
TGATGAGTGCTTGGTTTGTATTGTTTAGATTTATTTTTCTAGATTGTATAGATTATATAGATTTGTTTTTAGAAACCAGCGGTTTTCAGATAATAATTCAGGATCAAGTCATCACCACTAGAAATTACAGAAAAGTAATGCTTAACCAGCTGAAGCTCCCTGATTATTCAATGAAGTAATAGAAATAGTGCAAAATTTCATGGCAAGTTACAAAAATTTAGCACCTACCAGGAACAGAGAAAGTCACCATTGGGGGTTTAGAATTATGTACCAGAGGCTCACTATTCTTTCTAAAATAACAGATGGCAAATCCTTGTATTGTAAACATAAGCACCCCCACCCCAGATCCTTGAGAATTCAGCAAATAGATTGTACTGAGACTGGAGCAGCATCAGAAAAACAACCAAATATATCATTGATCCTATGAAAATTTAAGAATAAAATTTGAATAGAACTATTCCAAATACTTGTCATTTCCAAGTTGCACAAAGCAATAACCTTTCAAAATATATGCCCCTTACATCAGAAATTAAGAGCCATATGGTAACAGACCAAGGTTCATGCTATCCCAATCATCCTGTTTGCTACTGGGGTTGTGCAGAAGATGCTTTTATTGACTCTTCAGAGGAGCTTGCATTTTAATACTCTTGTTCAGTTACAAAAAGCATTTTCTCTACCCAAACTTGGAAGACTGCAGAACAACATATAAAAGAACAATATTGTTATAATTACTTATTCTAGGACCATTTCCAGATGAACGCGATCAAAAAAGGAGAATGATGTGGTAACAATTATAATGTGCTGCATTTATTACATGCAAAGGGCTTTATATACATGATTTCATTTGAACCCCACAACAACTCAATGAGGTTATTATTATTGTTATTATTATACACATTCTACAGATTAGAAAACTGAGGTTCAGACAGATTGAATGTTCACCCAAGATCACATAGCTGGTAACCATCACAGTTGAGATTTGAACTCAGGTCTTCTTGACTGGAAATCAAACACTTTATTCATTGGAACTCACTGCATCTCTTGTATGCCCTGTCAGTGCAGGCATTGTTTTATGTGTTATTGTGTGTTTTGTTTTTGCTTTTTTGCCACTGACACTTAAAACAATACCTTTTTTTCATAGCAAGCATGTCTCAAAAAGAGACAAACCAGTTTAACAACCTTTTCTTCCTCTTCTCTAAGATTCCATGACTGCAATCTAATTTGCTGAGACTCCTTAATATTGAGAAGATGGGAAGCCAAAAGATTGGTCAGCAAAGCCCTAAGGAAAATTCTTTTGAAATGACACTCATATTCACTACTAAAGTTTTATGATGCTCCTGAGGCCTTCCACTCTAATTTGCCCACTATATTCTATAAGTGAGAAACCAGAGAAACAATATGAAACCAGTTGTTCTTGATGTGCTATTCTACTCACCTGTAAAACCTTATTTTTCAGCCATGCTTTCCCAAAAATGTTTTGGATAAAAGGTTTTGATTTGATGGCACTATACAAACAAGTCTCATTATGCTTTCTCCATGGAACATCACAGACCTCTGTGTAAAAATTCAGAAACTCTAAAATTTCAATATATTTTTTCTAATAGTTGGGAAATGGTATTTTTCTAATAATTGTTATTATAAAGGGAGCCAAAACCCATATGAAACTAAATTCCCTCTCAGCTAATGTCACCACTACACCATGTTTAGAACAACAATGTTTGGCAGAGAAAGTTCTATAACTCACAGGAAAAATGCATCTTTTAGTTAGTACAGTCTGAAGGAAAAAAAAATCTGAGACTAGACAGGTAATCTTAAAACTTAGCACAATCTGAGATTCTTTCTAGAAATAGTCAAAATGATGATTTGTCAAGTGTTCATGTTTCTGTCCATGATAAAATTTAGATTCTACCAGGAGAGTTGGGGGGAAAGGGAGAGAAAGGATAAATCAAGAACTTCAGCTGTTAAGCATTATCTCTGCTAATAACATACCACCCAGAGCAGATCTAAGCTTATACATCTTCGAGATACAAAAGTCACAACTAGGTGTCTAAATGCTAAATCTGAAATATACTGAAAGGGATAAAGTACACCTAGAAGAGGAACATGTAGGAGATTCCTTGGCTAACATTCTCTAGATTATTGCCCTCAGTTACAAATTGTACTCCAGGATTGTTCCCTCTATTCTGTTTCTTTCCAAGATTCATCTATGATCCAATCTATAAATGTAAACTGCTTACAAATTTCCAGAAGAACATGGACTGAAATAGTTTTATCTGTTGAGAAAAGTCTTTAAAGTCAGAAATGAGATCCTATCAGCAAATACTATTACATTTCATTCCATATATTTAGGAAAAGGACATAATATTCCCTCTCTTCTATCCCAGAAAATAAGGTCACAAAAATTTCAGATAATATCTATTTAGAAAAGTTGTTTTCTGTTTTTAAACAGAGAGAAAGTTATGCATTATTCATTTTCCTTTCCTATGTACTGTATATAGTATACAGTCTGTATGGTGCAAATATTGAGTGTGTCACTGTATCAATGAGGTAAAAGGATGTAACATTATTGTCTCATTACTCCTAATACATTTTCTTTGTAAATGGGAAAAATTAAATTTTTAAAACATTAACAGTAGTCATAATACTCCAAATAATTTTGGGGAATGTATATTAATTGGTTATGTTCCAAAATCTCTTACAAAGTTAAAAATGTAATATCTATATGAAGTCAGCAGGTAGGTGGTTCAGTGGACAGAGCACCAAGCCTGGAGTCAGGAAGACTTGAATTCAAATCCACTCTCAGACACTTAGTAGCTGTGTGACCTTGGGCAAGTAACTTAACTCTGTTTGACTCAGTTCCCTCATCTGTCAAATGAGCTGGAGAAGGAAATGGCAAACCACGTCAGTATCTTTGCCAAGAAAATCCCAAAATGGGGTCATAAAGAATCATAAAGATGTAACTGAAAAACAACTAAACTTCAACTATATATTAAAATCATCTTGCTTAAAAGAACATTCTATTTTAAATTTCCACTTACCTTTGATTTAATTGTAATGGGGGACAGGATAGGATGGAGGGAAATATAATTAGTCTTATACAACACGACTATTATGGAAGTCATTTGCAAAACTACACAGATATGGCCTATATTGAATTGCTTGCCTTCCAAAGGGAAGGGGTGGGGAGGGAGGGAGGAAGAGAAGTTGGAACTCAAAGTTTTGGGAACAACTGTCGAGTACTGTTCTTGCTAATAGGAAATAAGAAATACAGGTATAGAAAGTTATTTGGCCCTACAGGACAAAAGAGAAGATGGAGACAAGGGCAGAGAGGGATGATAGAAGAGAGAGCAGATTGGTGATAGGGGCAATTAGAATGCTTGGTGTTTTGGGGTGGGGGAGGGGACAAAAGGGGAGAAAATTTGGAACCCAGGATTTTGTGAAAATGAATGTTAAAAGTTAAATAAATAAAAAAATAAAATAAAAAAAATAAGTACTTTAAAATTTTTTTCTTTTTAAAAAATGTATTTATTTTTAGTTTTCAACATTCATTTCCATAAGCTTTTGAGTTTTCAATTTTCTCCCCCTCCCTAAGATGGCACGCAATCTGATATAGATTTTACATATACATTCGTATTAAACATATAACATTGTTTTAATACAATGGGGAAGATAAAATACTAAATTTTTAAAAATAAATAAAAAAATTTAATTGTACTAAAATATTTTATCTGTAGATATAAAGGCATTCCTTATTTCAAAAAAATGATATAAGCATATATACATACATTATTTTCATCATAGTTTAGAAATAGGGTTAAATTGTGTTTTATTAATCCATTACCAAATCGAATTTTTGGAAATATTTCTTTGGATTTTTAGTAAAATCATTATACTATTCAGGTAGGAAAAACAATTATGAAATTTTCTCACAACTGAAATCTAAAATTTTCAAATCAACTCAAGGTTGAAATACGAAAAATACTAGAATGTAAAAGGACACTAACAGGTGACAAAAGATAAAATACTCAGTATTACTAATAGTAGTACATAGTAGAGCCAAAGGTCAAAAGTCATTTTTACTGGGCAGCTGTAGAGTTTTAAAGAAGGCCAGTTCAATAACCGATTCTAAATGGAAGGAAAGATTGATTACTCAACAGTATTTCTGCATCTGGTCTCCTTGATTCCAAACATTTGCAGGTTTCAAAATAAGTTTATTATGACACAAAGAATGCAAATTCTTATTTCAAACTGACAATGAACAATACTTAAACACAGAAACACTATATAAGGTTAAAAAAAGTCAGATGTAAGAATATCAAAATCCTGACTATGAAACAAATCATTGTTCGAAGTTGCTACAAAGGTTTGAAAGTTTTATTTCTCCTGAAATCAATAGAACAGATCATTCAGGAAGAAATCAAAACTGAGGTCTCTAGAATGGATTTCCTTGCTCTCAAACACTTTTTTACAGGCATTTCGGAAATATACTTTTGAAACTTAAAGCAGTTCCACTAGGAAAGGAATTTTCTTTCCTTTGATGATTAAAACATTTAAATAGATGGAGAAAAAAATGAATGATTGCCATAAGAAATCTTATTAATAAGTACAGTTGAGTAAACATAACACATACAAATATAACTAAATCATTAGTATAATTATTCTTTAGCATATTTAGAGGCATAAGTAATGTTATCTTGTTTCACCTTGAATGACTCAGGATTGACAATTTCAGTAGAACTTACTGGACAACCAGTTGGTCAAGCGCCTTAGTAAACTTTGCATAGTGTCATATAAAAGCTGTTCTTGAGTCCTAGATAAAGATAAAAATAAAAATCAACAAAATTAATGCTGATAAAATCAAACATTTGAGTAGGCTTCATTGACTTTCTCTTTCTTTTTGTTTACTTTGATCCAAAGAGAAGAACCCAGTACAGGTGTACAAAAGTGAAAAAAAGAGAACAATGAATTAAAGAGAGAGAAGGGAGAGGGAAGGCCAGTGAAGGAAGAAGATAGTGAGCCTGAGTCAAACTATTCTGGTGCAACGACAAATATCGAAAGTTACCATGGCCATATGGTCATGGTAGTGGCAACATTCTGGTAGCATTGAGTTACTCAAGATGAGGAACTGGAGAGAGACTAAGCATCACTATTTAATCCTTGCATACTTTTTGAAGACATTTTTAAAATGCACTATAGCCTGAGCATGTAAGCGCTGTGTTTGCATAGCATTCCTTCATCTTTCTACTATCACATTTTCCAAGATCATTATGAATGTAATAAAAAATACTAAGCAAAGGAGACTTATGGGGTGTGCATATGCTTGAGAGGTTTAGGGACTTTCCAATGTATACTGCCTTTGTCTGTGATTGAGCTGGTTACCTAGGCAATAGCCAAAGCATGGAGATTGATTGGTTATGCTGTCAGATTGAATGTCAGCATTTTAGAGAGGGTAAAGATGATAAATCTTCAACTGTGTGCCATACATGAAATAAATGCTTGCCAATCCAAGTTGTTTTGATATGTGCAATTGCATAGGATAAATTGAGCATTCCCAAATCTTTTACTTAGCCTCTTCAACAAACTGAGGAATTTAGTGTTACCTAAGAATGGTGTAGTCAGCCAAATTTATTGATAGTAAAGGATAACTCACTGTACTTATGCAGCTCTTGAAAAAAATTGGTATTCAGTGTGACATAAGTGGAAAACATTATTGTTGTCTGGCAAGCTCACAAATGATTGACACATTTCTTTGAACTATCACTGTAATTTCAATCTATGTTTTAATCATGGAATATTTACATTAATCATTAAGGTTGCATTTTTTTAAATGTAGTATAATGATGAAATGTTTATATTTAGCTATCTAGATTTTTCCACTGAATAATCGAAATAGAGGCTGACTGTTCATCAGACAATGGTAGAAAAAAGTTCACAACATGTGTTGCCTCTTCTTGTTTCCTTTCTACCCATCCCTCCTCCTCTTTGGAGTACATTTTTCATGTTCTAATACAAAGTTTAAACTCATTTCATCCCCTATATCCCCACCCTATTACTTTCTTAACAATTTCAAAACAGACACACTGAAGTTTTAATTGTATTTGAATGATTGATCTGGGTGTGCTCAGTATCCAAGAAAGATTTTTGCCCACAAGTAGAAACAAGTTGCCAGTGTTCTGAGTTTGATCTGGATTTTCCTTCTGTCTTTGTGTGACTTTAACCCAGTAAATTTCTTAATGTCTTTGACACAAGTTCAATGTGATGATAATTTGTAATGACAGCTTCTCTAGGCATTGAAGTTTTAGAACCTCAGTATTGGAAGAAAGCTTATAGATCATACTGCAGGATTATAGGTTCTAAGCTGAAAGTGACCTTGGAAACAAGGTGTCTAATCCCACTTCTTCATTTTTCAGGTGAAGAAACTGAGGCAAAAAGCAGTGCTTACATGCAAGTCATACAAAGTAGTAACTAATTGGTAAAATTCATAGGAAGCTAGGTCTTAGAGAACAGGGCCAGGAATTCTGTAATAAGGGCTAAGTAGTAGGTGTATCTAGTTGTTTTGTTTTATGGATGAACCAACAGTTTCAGAAAGGTTGAGTAATTTGTCCGTAATCACATAGCTAGCAAGTGTCAGAGGTAAACCTAACCCAGATCAAAGTCCAAGATTATTTCTGCTAAACCACGTTAGCTCTCCGAAGTATATGTGTGTGTGTGTGTGTGTGTGTGTGTGTGTATTTCTATGACCAAACAATCCTGAAGAGATGAGACAAGTTTGTTTGTCTTTTATTCCTTTTTTAATGTTAGCATTTTCTCCAAATGCGTTTATATTCTGATTTGATGTTACTTGTGAAGTAATGTTGAGGAGGATTGCCAAATAATTTCTAGGTAGGTAGCTTCACAGCAAAAATCACAAATTAAGTTTAATCGTTTTTTTCTTTTTTTTTTTTGTTGGCTTATCTATTTCTTGGTCTTACGTATTTTCCATCTCTCTTGGGTGATGTATTCATGAACTGAACTTTAGATGCTAACACTTTGAACAAAAGTCATTCCAAAAGCAAAATGTAGATATATGTATCTATTTATCTTAAGCAACCTTTGTAATGTATTCACCCTTCATTGTATCCCCCTTGGAAAAATAAACCTTGTAGGTGTTAGGTTATTGAGAATCATGGGGTTATAATGGCCTTTTCAAAATATTAGCCAATTTCCTGTATCCTCTCCCTTAGGATAAATTTCACAAAAGTTCTACAGAGTAAAGGAGAAATTCAGTGCTTTCATAAGTCTTCTTGTTCCTATTTCCTGTTCTATTACACTGCCTCCTTCAGCAGTCCCAAGATCAAGATTTCTTTCATGCCTCTGGGTACTAGGCAAGACATGACCATGGCTGGTCAGATAACATTCCTTGCATAGCTAATTTTAGACACCAACTTCAGAGGATAGCTAAAACGAGAAGCTAGGATCTTGGGCTTAAAGGGCGATTCAAATGTGAAGTGACTGTGTAACCTTCCGAGTAATGATTTGGGAAATTATAATTGCATGCAGGTGCAGTCAATAATTTAAGGAAAGTGTGGCAGAGGTTGGTTTGTTTTCCACAGTTTCATACTATCTACAAGCCTTGTAAGCATTGAATTTAATAACTCTTATTCCTACTTGCTGTTACTGTAGCTAAAATACTCTCATTTAATAACTTCCTCTACTTATGTATTTAAGTGCTTTTGAATAAGTGCTTCTAAAAACATGCTGATTTTTTAAATTAGCATGATTGCTAAAATACTATTTTGCAATATGTTCAGTTAATCAAACGTATCATTAGTAAAATGCACTGCACTTACAAAAATCATAGCTTAGACTTACAGACTTAGAACAATTGGAAGTAACACACTACATACTGGTCAATAAATCACAGTAAAAGTGATGCATGATTGAAATAGTTTATATTACGTTTTTAGGTGAGTCTTCATTGAGCAAATAATAATGTTTACTGATTTGCTTATTAATTATTATTTTAGAAATTTGGTCAATCAACAAGCAGAGTTCCTGGCACTGTTAGGTGCTAAGAATACAAAGACAAAAATAAGAATTCCTTTCCTTGAGTTTACTTTTTAAAAGGATATAAACATATTTCTAAAGTAAATAAAAGCAATTTGGATAATAAGTTTTGGGGAGAGGCATAGCTTGGTCAACAGAGATTTATTAAGCATCTACATGTGGCAGGTGTGTTAGGCACTGAGGATACAAATACTGTCTCTGTCATTTCCCTCAGGAAACTTACACTCCACTAAGGGGTCATGAGATTGTGAGAATGAAGAAGGGTTTCTTGAAGGAAGTGACAGAAACTGACATTTCAAAGGATTTATGGCTTCCAAGAAGTAGGCTTAAGAGATAAGGAGAGAGAACAATCTACGTATGAGTATAACCTATGCAAATACAAAGAGGTGGGAGATGAAACATACTGCAAAGGGAACACAAGAAGGTTGGCCAGTTTGTCTCTGTGTGAAGGGAATTTATTTGTAATCAACCTGAAGAGATAGGTATTAATATAGATAATGAGGTATTAAAAGTGTTTTCAAGATAAGGACTGAGCTACCTACCTTTTGTATTCCATAAGCAGTGCCCTGACCTTAGGCAGATAAATACCTCTTTCACTGATTTACAGGGATATTGTATGCCATACATTTAGCTGGCCAGCAAAAATCAGTCTTCCTTTCCCCAATGTTTCATTATTCAATTATACCACAATGCTCTCTTTATTGTATAATTTTCTCCCTAACGACTCCTTCAGTACTTCCACCTCCCCATCTCCAGGCATGGCTTTCTTCACAAATCAGGCTAGGAGAGAATGATGGATAGTTACCTCAGTTCCTACCCAGCCATTCCTTGTACCAGCTACTTCTACTGGCTCATTTGCCCAGAACTTTCTCTGGTAAAAGTATTTTCTCTGCCCTGGGAATTTATAAAGTGAATTTATGACTCTCTTATCACTAAGCCCCAACCAGAGATCACACTTACTACCTAGCCATAATTTAAAATATTTTTCTTTCCCTACTCAGGCACTATTGTATTCAAAGACTCCTACATACAATTTAGCAATGTGGGCAGAAGAAAACAGTTATCATTTGCTGACTTAAGTAAATATTTAAGGACAAATGTGTAAACAAGCTTTAATATATATATATATATATATATATATATATATATATATATATATATATATATATATATATATATATATATATATATATATATATATATATATATATATATATATACATATGCCTTCTACACCTGGGGAAAGGATCAGACTCAAAGGCACAGATGGATTTACCTTCTTATGGAGAAAAAGTGTTAGAAAAGGAGTAGAAATGGTGGAAAAAATCATTAGATTCTACCTGCAGCCTGAATAGATTTTACTCATAATGGCCTCAGTTTTAGTCTGTCTCTGGTGACCTCATGGTGGCTATCTCCCTCTTCCTCTCTGGTTCTTAGGCAAGATGAGCTATTCAGTCAAAATTGAGCCCTGCTCCAGAGCTAAAAACATGGCCAAATTGCCAAGGGAGAGGAAGTTGTCAAGGAGAGATTCCTCCAGGGATTAAACACTGGGAGATTGCTGCCTGAAACTAACAGGCACACGTACTTAGCACCCTGAATTCCTTGACACCTGAAGTAGGTACTGCTAACAATTGTATTTACTTCGGTAACTTGTCTTCATTCATTTAAATCTGGAAATTCTCCTAAATATGGCATTTGCTACTCTTCCGCTTAAATTCATGATACTTTTACTTGGTATTGATTCTAATTCATTTTTACACAGATTACGCCTTCATAAATTTTATTACTACTTCAATTACAGAAACTGAAGTGTGGGTTTTAGTTGTGTGCCACAAAATGATGTAGTATACTTTCAGTTAAGTATATTTTAAGAGGGTTTCTTTACTCATTATATTAGAAAATAGGTCTAGGCACTGAAAAATGTTTTAATCTAACATAAAAGATGGCTGTTTTTAAGTAGGTGGGCAGTCTTCAGGTATGGACTTGCATTAAATATTGACTTAGAACTTAATTCTCAAATGCATAAGTGGTCAGAAATAAAAGAACTTGCAAAAGGGGGAGGACACATCAATTCTCTGTCCATAGAGCAGGTTTCCTTTTACCAGGAAGCTTATTCACTCCCACTTTTACCTTTAATACTCCTAACGTTCAGGCACTCTCTTTTAATTTGTGGCGATTAATGAGGGGACTATTTTGGTACTTCTCAGATATGCCACATATGACAGGTCTCAGTCATCACTGTCCCCAGTACAGGACTTGCTCAGTAGGGAGGGCTCTATAATCCAGTGGCATTCAATCTCACCAACATGGATTGGGAGTGCTTGTCTACAGTTACTTTAATCTTCTATTCTCACCATGCTACATAAATCAAGATTTTCCCTAAGGACAACATCAACCCTCCAGAAATCCACGCCCAAGCACACCCATAAAATTACTGGAGATCCACACCCAAACACATCCTCAGTTTCATGACTCACATAACTACTCTCTGCATCCTTTCAGTTCCTTAACATTAACTCCCATTTTCTTTTCTCCACACATTACCTTTTCCACTCTCAATGCACCCCATCACAAACATCATAACAAAGACTGATGTCCTAAACTTGATTATCCCATAATTACGTTTTAGGAGACAGAACCAAAATAGAGTCATTCCTCCTCAAGAACCTTTCATCTGCCTTGTTTCTCATTATTCTTTTTTAATAGTATTTTTTTCCAGTTACATATAAAGGCAATTATTAAAAAATTTTTTAAAAATTTTTGAGTTCCAAATTTTCTCTCTCTCTCCCTTTTCTTCTCCCTAAAAAGGTAGGAATTTTAAATAGGTTATATATGTGCAGTTATGTAAAACATATTTCCACATTAGTCATGTTGTGAAAGGGGAAAATAGATAAAAACCACAAAAAAGGATACTTCATTCTATTTCCAGAATCCATCAGTTCTTTCTCTAGATGTGGATAGCATTTTCCATTATGAATGTTTTGGAATTGTCTCAGATCATTGTATTGCTAAGAGAAGCTAAGTTATTCATAGTTGATCATAGCACGACATTGCCATTAACTGTATATACTCTTCTCCTGGTTCTGTTTACTTTACTTTGCATCAGTTCGTGTAAGTCTTTCCAGCTTTTTCTGAAATCTCCCTGGTTGCCATTTCTTATAGCACAATACTATTCCATTACATTCATATACTACAACTTGTTCAGCCTTTCCTTATTTGATGGGCATGCCCTAGATTTCCAATTCTCTGCCACTGCAAAAAGAGCTGCTATAAATATTTTTGTACATGTAAGTCCTTTCCGATTTTTATCATCTCTTTGCTTCTCCACCATTCTTACATGAATAGAATATGAAGAATTCCAACTTCAAGCACGTAGAATGGCAGTCTGGAAAAGATGAAGGGAAAAATACAAACTGTGGTCTTTCTTTTCAATATGTCATAATACCAAAATGATTAATTTTTTTTTAATCAAACTGGTTTCCTATATGAAAGATGTTCTGGTAAATTGCTCCCCCCATTCAGCTGCAGTCTTTTTTTGTTGTTTTCACTTTTAAATAAATTTAATTAAAGCAGACTAATTAAACTACTGAACCTTGTCCTTCATACAGTTCCTTCATATAGCTCTTCAAGGATGAGTGAACAGTAGAGTCCTTTCCTCCTTGCCTCACATTACTTGGGGAAGCATTTATCAAGACATGGGTAGGATGGAAAGGATTGAATCATGAAACAGAATGGAGAGAGTGATGGTACATGGAAAACCCCGCTGGTCACATCTAGCAGAGTTGTGACGCTCACAAGAAAATCTTTAAATCTTGAGAATTTTAATTGTTTTTGGCAGTTGTGTATTTTTAGTAGTGACAGAGACCACTTTCTTTTCTTTTTCATTATTGCATGCATTTCGAGATTTTCATTATTCTCTGCTTATCTAGGAACTCACTCAATTATGTTAACTTGCATCAATTTTTTAAAGAAGTGAAGTGAAACCGAAGTAAGAAACTCCATTAAAATATTTCTAACTAGTGGATCTAGAATGCACATTCTCAAATCATAAAATAGTAAACTCCCAGGTACTGTCCTGTGTGATAGAGGATAATAAAAGCAAGCAAAGTGTTCTCTATTTTCAAGGAGTTTATGTTTTAATAGGGGAAGACAATACATAATTACTTAGGAGACAAGACCTACAGAGAGTCATTCCTCCTTAAGAACCTGTAATCTGCCTTGTTTCCTGCCATTCCTTTTTTTAATAGTATTTTATTATTTTCCAGTTCCATATAAAGAAAATTTTAACATTTATTTTTAAACATTCTGAGTTCCAAATTTTCTCCCTCCCTCCCTTTTCTTCTCCCTAAAAGGTAAGAATTTTAAATAGGTATGTGTATGTTTGTGTGTGTACATATATATATATATATATATATATATATATATATATATATGTATATGTATATATGTATGTATGTATGTACATACTATCTATATATATACATATATATATATACATTATATGTGAAGGCAATACATAACTACTACATAAACTAGAAAGGGGAACAAACACAGTATGGAGATGATAGTAAGGGACAATAGAAACCTTATTCTAAGATAAGATGAGAACTTACCTATCAGACTCTCGCATCCCATGATCATAGTCCAAGGCACATTGGGAGAGAATGAAGATGACTGCTGAAGTGCTAGCAGGATGATGTGAAAATGAAGAATTTTAGAACCAGACAATTTTGGTGTCTTATCCAAGGTCACAGAACTTAGTAAGAGTAATTTATTTTAAATTATAATTATGAAAAGAAAACTATTTGGGGAATAACCTAAGGAAACACCATAGTGTTCCACATAATTTTCATTTTTCCAGGCTTAGCTCATTCTCCACAGCTGTCTGTTATATCTGTGATAACAGACCTAATGCTAGAAAACATGTGAACTATTCCTTTCAGTGGAAGGAAATATACAGTAGAGGAATGTACACTAATCATGTCAACAAGGTAAAGGGATGCAATCTGTTTATTCACAATACACTCTAATGCATTTTCCAAAACTTTGGAAAAGAAACTATAATTTTTATCTACAAATTTTTGTGAGGAAATGAATGTTTTTCTTAAACCTTAATAATGGTAATGATAGTCCAAAGTACATATGGAACTATTTGTTAACTGATGATCTCAGTCTTACAAAGAATCACTCTATTAGTCTGATAAAGCCATATTATATGAGAGCATTTTATACTAAATTTCAATTTACACTTTTAGCCATATAGACTGCATGGAATGTGGGGGTTTTTTAATAGCTATTGTTTGATATTTTACATTTGATAATCCAAATGTTGCCAAAGAGCTTGATAATTCAAAAGAGAGGTTAAAATGAAATGGTAAAGTCTATAAGCTGAGGCACAGAGACCCCTGGTCTTTCCATCACTGCATTAATCACAGTTAAAACCACTGTAATCTTCTTGATCCCTCTCCCCAAACAGCTGTACCCTGTTTTATTTCATCTTCTCACTATGACTACATTGTGTATCTGGAAAGCAAACAGTGAGTGCTTTACTGCTAGTTCTTACATATACTGCCTTGAACTCATTAGACTTTAATATGTGGGCTTGTATTTTACAGAATTTTTAAGTAGTCAGAGAACTGCCTCCATCCTTGCAGATGTCATTTCCATTAACTAATGATTTTTTTTGTTGTAATACTTTCAAATGGCCCAACTGTAAAATTCATATCTCTTTTTCAATCTTTTAATCATTTCATGTTTCCAGCCCTAAACCATGATTTCTCCTTCTTGTTCATTTTATAAAGTAAATTAATAATTACCACCACTATCCCACCATTGAACAAAATGGGTAACACAAAATTATTTATAAACAAGCATACTTCAGCAAAAATTTCCACATTGACCACACTCAGAAATGTATGCCTCTCTTTGAATTTTAAGTTCATCACCTCTTTAACAGGAGGTGAGTGATGTGATCTTCAGTCTTGTGGACTCATGGTTTATCATTGCACTGACCAAAGTTCTTTCAAAATTGTTCTTCCTCCTACAATGTTATTGTTGATGTATAAATTGTTTTATTCACTTTGTTTTGAATCTTTCTTAGAAATCTTCAGAATCCACTGAAACTGTTCATTTTGTCATATATTATGGTACAGCAATAATCCAGCATATTCATGTGCCATAATTTGTTTAGCTATTTCCCAACAGGGGGAAAACCTCCAATTTTGAGCTACTATAAAAAGAACTACTATAAATATTTTTGTGTATAAAGAATACCTCTCTTTGGTGAGCCTAGTAATATTACTACATCAAAGGATATGCACAATTTAATTACTTTGGAGGCATATTCCCAAAATGTTTTCCAGAACAGAGAGATCAAATCACAGTTCTGCCAACTATATTATGAATCTGCTTTCCTGTAGCCCTTCATTTTTTTCCTTTTTTGTCAACTTTGCTAATCTGATAGGTGTAAGATGGATGTTGCTCACAGTTGCATCATTTTTTATTTTTATAATTATTAATTATTTGCAGCAATTTTCACATAGCAATTGATTATTTGAACCTCTTCCTTAGAAGACTCTCTGTTCACATATATACTTTTACCACTTATGTATTGCAGAATGCTTTTTAGTTTTACAACCTTGTATATCTTGATTATGAGATCTTTATTTAAAAAAAAGGAAAAGATGATTTTGTTGAAAAGATGATTTTCATTTTTCTCTTTCCTTTGTAATTGTAGCTACATTATATTGGTTTGTACAAAATCTTTTGAATTTTATGTAATCAACATTGCTTATTTTTCCTTTTATGATCCTCTCTTTCACTTATTTTATTATGAACTTTTGCCTTACTCATAAATCTTCTTGGTCCTCTCATTTGTTTTTGATACTGTCTTTCTGTATCTAGGTTATATGTGCATTTAGAGCTTATCTTAGGGTGAGCTGTAGATGTAAACCTAATTTCCCTAAGACCACTATGTGATTTTCTCAGCAATTTTTTTATCAAAAAGTGAGTCTTTCCTCCAGTAACTAATGTGTTTGAATTTACTGAACACTGTGCTATTGTGGTTGTTTGCATATCTATGTTGGATACCTAATCTATTCTCCTGATCAACAGCTCTTTTTTTAACAAGTACCAAATTGTTTGATGCTTGATGCATTGTAATAGAATTTGAGATATGATACTACCTCTTCTTTTTTTGTTAATAATTAATTTATTTGTTTTCAGTGTTCAACAATCACTTCTAAAAGTTCTAAATTTTTCTCCCTTCTCCCCTCCCTTCCCACAATGGCATACAATTGTATATGAGTTGTACAGATATAATCTTATTAAGCACATTTTCACATTAGTCATGTTGCATAGAAGAATTAAAATGAAGGGAAAAAACCATGAGAAAAACAAAACAAAATAGAAAATAGTCTGCTTCATTCTGAGTTTCAGCTTCATAGTTCTTTCTCTGAATGTGAATGGCATTTTGCACCAAGAGTCTTTTGGAAATGTTTTAGGTCCTTGCATTGCTATGAAGTGATAAATCTATTATAAACAATCCTCACACACTGTGGCTGTTACTGTGTATAATGTTCTCCTTATTTCACTCAGCATCAGTTCATGTAAGTCTTTCCAGGTTTTTCTGAAGTCCTCCTGTTCATCATTTCTTACAGCAAAATAGTATTCCATTTACATTCATATACAACAACTTGTTCAGCCATTCCCTAATTGATGGGAATCCCCTCTATTTCCAGTTCTTGGCCACCACAAAAAGAGCTGCTATAAATATTTTTGTACATGTAGATCTTTTCCTCATTGTTATGATCTCTTTGGGATACAGCCCTAGAAGTAGTATTGTTGGGTCAAAGGGTATGCACATTTTTATAGTCTTTGGTCATAGTTCCACCAATGAATTAGGGTTCCAACTCTCCCACTTATTCTCCAGCATTTGTCATCTTCCTGTTTTGTCATATTAGCCAATCTGATAAGTGTGATGTGATACCTCAGAGTTGTTTTGATTTGTATCACAGATTTAGAACATTTTTTCATATGACTATAGATAGCTTTAATATTTTCCTTTGAAAACTGTATATTCATATTCTTTGATCATTTATCAATTGTATTCTTGTAAATTTGACTCAGTTCTCTATATATTTTAGAAATGACACCTTTATCACAGACACTAGTTGTAAAAATTCTTTCCCAGTTTTCAGCTTCTCTCCTAATCTTGGTTGCATTGGCTTTGTTTGTGCAAAAGGTTTTCAATTTAACGTCATCAAAATTATCCATTTTGCATTTCATAACATCTCTTCTTTGGTCATAAATTTCTCCATTCTCCATAAATCTGACATATACACTATTCCATGCTCCCCTAGTTTGTTTGTAGTATCAGCCTTTACACCCAAATCATGTACCCATTAGAACTTTATTCTGGTATATGGTGTCAGGCATTGGTCTATGCCTAGTTTCCACCATTTCCTAGCAGATTGACAAACAGTGAGTTCTTATTCCAGAAGCTGGGGTCCTGGGGTTTATCAAACAGTAGACTGCTATAAGCATTGACTACCATGTCTTGTGAACTTAGCATATTCCACTGATATGTCCATTTGTTTCTTAGCCTGTAGGAAGTGGTTTTGATGATTACTACTTTATAATACAATTTGAGATCTGGTATGGCAAGGTCACCTTCCCTAGTATTTCTTTGCATTAATTCCCTTGATATTCTGGACCTTTTTTTCTTCCAGATGAATTTTGATTTTTTTATAACTCTAGAAAATTTTTTTTGGTAGGTGATACTGCCTCTTCTTTTTTTTAAAATAAATTTTTCTCTTATATCTGCTATATAATTGCTGGACATGAGTGGGAACACTGGAATGTACTACTTCCTTATCTTTGAGAATTCTCTGGTTGTCTTCTAAGTTTAACTCAAGTCCTCCCTAAGACAGAAAGCCTACCTTGATCCCTATAGGTATTCTGCCTTCTGCTAAATACTATTTTGTATATATTTGACATTTAATTATATATGTGTGTGTATGTGTGTGTGTGTGTGTTTCTTCAGAGTAAAATGTAAATACTTTTAAAATAACAACCATCTCATTTCATCTGTGTATCCCTGAAGCCTAGCACAGTGCTTAGTAAATACTTGCTGAATTGAATGGCTTTAATTGAATTAATTAGTTAGGATAAAGATGGCACCATAGAGGGGATTAGAAAAATTCATCATTTCATATTCCCAGTTTACAAATTTTCTTCCTAATTTGGGTTAAGAGTTCCATAGTTTCACAAACAATTTACTTTCGTTAAAGCTTTTTCTGCAATGAATAAAAGAATGTATATAGAATGGATAAAGAACGGATGGTTTTCCAAATGATTTTTAGTGCTAAATTGCATCTTTTGCTAAATATTTTTGTACAATTATTCTTTGCCTGTAATATCTCTAAGGGTCCTAAAATTCCATTATTTCCATACTCAACTTTCAAACAATTTTAGCACTTACTATGTAAAAAGTACTGAAATGGCAACAAGGATAGGAACTCAAAATTCTAACACCTCTTGCCTTAAAGAAGCTTACACTATAATGGAGAAGATAATATGTACATATATGAGCATATAGAAAATGTATACAAATTAAGACAAGGTAATTTGGAGATGGACACTGGCAACTGGAGTAATCCAGGAAAGCTTTGTGCTGAGGATAGCACTAAAACTCAGTTTTTGTAGGAAATGAGAATAAAGCAGAAGTGGAAATGGAGAGTATTAAAGACATGGGAGATGGTTGGTACAAAGATATGGAGATGAAACATGGACTGTCATGTGCATGGACCAACAAGGAGACTGGTATCTCTAGTCTGTAGAAAGTATAGAAGGGAGTGCTGTTTAAGAATTTTGGAAAAATAGTCATTTTATAAGTAGATTTAAATGTCAATCAGTTGGTTTTCAATTCTCGTAATAAGATAGTAACCTATGTGAGTGAGATATTGTGTTTCAAGATTTGGCAATTGATTGGAAAGGTGGGGTGAGTGAAAATAAGAAGTTGAGGATGACTTAAATAAATGGAAGAATAGCTATGTCATTGACAGTCACAAGGAATTTTGGAAGAGCCGTGGGTTTTCAGGAAAAGACGAGATCTATATTGAACATGTAAAGTTTGAGATACCTACAGGTTAAACAATTTGAAATGTTAAGTAGTCAGTTCATGATGTGGTGATGGAACTCAGAAAAGAGACTGTCTGTGTAGAATTTGGGCATCATTTGCATAGGAGTGATAATTGGACCCATGAAAACTGATGAGGTCACCAAATGAGAACACATAAGGGAAAAAGAGAATTCAGGAGAGTATTTGGGGAACAACTACAGTTAAAGGACATGACATGGATAATGCTTCAGCAAAATTATTTTACCTACTTCATTTTGTTCAAGAAACAGTGCTAAAAAAATAATCTTTTGATTGATCCTGTGGACCCTTTGATATTTTCATAGGATAATTTCATTATTTTTCACTTTCAATCCACCGTTACTCTGTTGTACAGAAATTGTTCATACAAACTAAATCATTCACAGTTGAGACCCTTAATAAATGTTGGTTGGTGGATAGCACCATTCTGAGAATCATTAAAATGAAAACTTTCAGTAAAATCAATTTTAAAAGTCTACCCACTATAGAGGGCCCAGAAAAAATTGAGATGTATCCAATTGCACTACTGTGTGCAAAGATCGAGCCAAATAGTATAAAATTATGGTTGAAATAGTTGCCAAGACTGCTCTGCTACCAAACATGAAAATAAGCTGTCATGCAGTGGCATGGCGATCTATATCATAGCACTGCAGTCTACTCAGTATCCATTTGCTTTCAAAGGAACAAGACTATTCCACTTTACCATTAGTTAAGTTCTATTATTAAAAACTGTGCTTTTACTTCTTCACTTCTTTAAGTTACTACACATTGCTGTCTTTTTTTGGTGTAATATTTTTATGTTATTAATTTATCCACATCACATGAATGAATGAATGAAAAAGCATTTATTAAGGAAAGTCATGTGGAGGTCTAATTCTGGGCAAGGCATTGTGAAATGTCACCTACCAGAACTCAAGCTTCTAAGTTTAGTCTTAATTGATATTTAGGCTCTCTTAATTGGTATTTATCATATCCAAGAGAACCTAGAGTCCAATAAGACGTTTTAGAAATCATAAAGTATACTAAGCTTCATCACTATTAGTCTTCCTTGACTTTTTTTCTTCATAAACAATTCTTATTGTAAATAATTTAAGGTGTTTAAGAATGAGTCTAAATAAAATGGTGTGTGTGTGTGTGCCACTTAGAAACAGTTCACTGAATGAATATTCTCATGCATACCCAATAGTGACCCAAAATTCCAAAATGAATATGAGAGATTGAATATAGAAACTTCAAGAGGAAATGAATCTTTCAAGCTTTGTTTGTGGGAGTTGTTTTGATCTTGGTCTTTATGCCAGAGTAAACACATCTGTAGCTCAGATTCCTTGGGATCTCCAGGAAGTAACAGTCTCAAATTTTGTTAAAATACAGTGCTAATTACATTTTAATCTTCCATGTATTCCTTTGAGATTTTAGAGACACATTTTAAATTTTCAGCTAAATCATGATGTCTGCCCATAGGAAACTCAATGAGATTAAAAAATATATTAATCCTAATGAATTTTATGAGGTGGCAGTGTGGCGATGTTCTCAGAGCTGTAGTATTATTGGAATAATCTCACATAAAGTGAAATTATTTCAATCAGTTTAGATTTCTCCCTATAGTTTAGATTTCTCCCCTCCCAGAATCTGCCCAGCCCTTTAAATCTCTCTTCCCTATAACTCCAGCCCCCAAAACACATAATTCTCTTAATCTACAAGTAGTTTCAACTATCCATTAGTATTTACACATGCACAGATCAAGGCAAAGGAAGGGAAAATGCAATGAGTAAAGTAGATGATGAATCCAGGTATATTTTTGGAAGATATCTTTAAAACATTTATGTAGTCTTTCTTTGATTTCCATGTTATCTTTATAATATTACTTTCCTATTTTTACAAGTATAGGGGACAGAAAACTTAACTAACCTGACTAAAGTATTTTGTATTTCATGTAGTTGACACAGATTGACAGTGGACATTAGTAAATAAAAAGAAAATCAAGTTAGTGAATTTGCTGTCTAATCCCAGTTTTGTCACTAATTTAGCAGTCTTGAGGTTATATCTATATGCACAAATTATTCTAAATATTTTTCCTTGCATATTTTTATTTTTTTAAAAAGTCCAAATGTTTTAAAAGAGGTTTCTCAGATGGACATACCCTTATAAGGCCACACACCCACAAATATAATTCACTATAGTGCTGATGGTGTAGAGAAAAAAGGAGTGATGAGTGTCAAGCAGAATTAATCAGGGAAGACCTCCTGAAGGCTGGCAGATTTTGACATGGATTTTCAAAGAAATGAGGAACACAGAAAGGCAGATAATCAGACAGCCCATGCAGGGGTGCCCAATACAAATTTAGCACCCTGGAGTCCCCAGAGGAGATTAGGAATACCAAAGCATGGAATAAATGGGTCACCCCAGGCAAAGGAAGACAGTTTTCTAATTGCCCTCAAGTATAAAGAGACAGGATAAAACTTAGAGAAAATGGGCAGTGTGAATGAGTTCAGGTAACATTTACTCCCTTTTTTCTCCTAAGAAAATAAAGCATGCCATGAAGAATATAAACAGGAACATCTTTTCGAATTCTCTTTTTATTCTGCATATTTTTGTAGCACTTAATCCTGAACTGTATGTTCTCAGAAGGACTCTATTTACATTAGGATACACTATTGTTACCCAGAATCTTTGTTTTACTTATTTAGAAATGAATAACCCATAGTTTAATGTCTGACTTATGTGGTTTTTATATGGAATTGTCTGTTCCTTTTTTCCCTTTAACTTATGTGCACAGCATGTATCTATTGTGAGTTTACTCTCTGTTTATATCCTTTTTCCAAATTTAAGTGTCTGAATAATAGCTCAATTTTATGACGAATCATTGTGTGCTTCTAAGTTATCTTTCCTTCTTAAATTATTTATGGCTCTTTGCCTGAACCTCTGCTTTACACTTATCTCATACACACTTTCTGACATCATAGTTGTGTATTTGTGCTTCAATTAGATTGTAAGCTCCCTGAAAACATGCATGTAGAATCAAGGGATTAGGCAGAATCAAGATTAAGGCATAAAAGAACTTAGAGATCATCTGGTCCATCTCCCTCATTTTTACAGGTGAGTAAAATGATCTTTCCTCATTCTGTCAAAGTGATTGAACATAATAGGTGCTCAATTAATGTTTGGAGAGTAGTTAGATGCTGTACTATGGAGAAATTGTCATCATCAAAAAGTATTTGATGAGTGTGTGTTGGATCCGTATTAGATTCATCTCTTGTCACAATCCATACTATGAGCCATATTTTTCATTTTTCATTGTTTCTTATTTATGCTTCAGACAATACAAGAAACATATAAAAATTGAAGGTTCATTTGATAAAAGACAGGTCTGTCAGCTGAAACTGATGGAACCTATAAATATTTAGCATAATTTGTACTCCTTCACAGAGGTCCTTGAAAGAAAGGAAGTTGGACCATCCCTGGAAGGTCCAGGGAATCCTGAGAACCCAAAGATTCCAAAGATCATTATGGTTTCTCAGAATTTAAGTCACTATTTAGCTTCACCAAAAATATAATGCTATACGTGGTCATATGGGCAACATATGGTTAACTTTTGTTAACTTATATGCTTAACTTTAGTCTGCCAAGCAATAACTTACAATAAAGACCCTGGATTGTCATCTTAACTGACGAGTTAGGATATTAAGAAACTCCATTCAATTTTGTAGTGAATAAGGGGTTAAATGTGCCCACATAACACCCTTTCACTCCAGGAGGAAAATAAACAAAGTATGTTCTTCACAATAGACCTTCCAAGAGTTGGTGGGTATGTTCCAGTTTGTCTGATAATTTTCCTTCTAACTATAATACCTACAATTAAATAGAATATCTCAGATGTAGTCTAAGTCTTCTTGTAGCAAGATTATCATCTAACTAGGTTTAGAGCCTGTGAGTCTTAATGCAGACTGTGATCTCATTAACACTGAGGGCTGCCATATAACAACACTGACATCAGTGAGCCTGAAATACACTAAAAATCCCAGATCTTTTTCAGACCACTCTAGGCATAACTCCTCCATCTTGTACTTACAGAGCTGATTGTTTGAAAGTGTAGTAATTGGCAGGGAAGGTGTGTCTGCCCCAGAGATGTGATTTTTTATTTTTGGTCTAGTAGAGAACTCCCACTGTGGAAATTTCCTCCACCAATGAAAATCAACCACCATCTAGGTTATAGACTTAGAGGCTTGCCTTGGATATTGAGAGGTTTTTGTCATAGCTGACACTTGAACCCAGATTATGATTCCAAGCCCACCTATCTTTCCACTATACCAAACTGCCTCTCACAAAGGATTTTACTGAATTATTAAATTTTATCTTATGATAGCTTGCCCATTGTTATAGTCTGTGCATATACTTTTGAATCCATACTTTGTCAACCAACTGTTCTTTCAGGCATATATCGCTTTCAAATTGGATAATCATATCTTCTATGGCTTCCTTTTAGTCATTAGTAAAAATATTAAACAACACAGGACCAAAGACAGATTCCCAAGAACTCTACTAAAGACTATCCACAAAGAGGTGACATGATGGAATGGACAGAATGCTAAATTTGGAGTTAGGAAGCCTGGGGTTTGCATCCTGCTTCAGATAAGTTGTGTGATTTTAAGCAAGTTATTTACCTTTTCTCAGCTTCAGTTTCCTCATCTGTTCAATACAAATAATGAAAGTACATTTGGGGTCATAGGATCAGCATATCTATAGGATTTTCTAGTCCTATACTCTTATTTACAGATGAAGAAACTGAAACGCAAGAGGGTGGTGAAGTGACTTGCCCAGTGTTCACATAGTTAAATAGCAGACCTGCAATTTAAACTGAGATCCTAAGATTCCAAGTTTACTGATCTTTCCGCAGTATGATCCTCCCTGGATTGTTGTAAGGATCAAGTGAGATTTTTCATGTGTGTGTGTGTGCATGTGTATGCATGTGTGTGTGCACAGATGGCATCTGAAGTGCTATATTAACGTCGGCTTTTGTCATTAAGTTGATATTGAAGATTATGATTCATTTCTATAAGGAGTAGAGCAATTTCATTTTTCTCTTTATATTGCCAATACCTAGAACATAATAGTCACTTCATAAATGTGTCTTGAATTTGAGACTTATGTCAATTCTTGAAAGAAGAAAAAGCTCAAATTGTTTTTTTTGTGAGACTTTTTGTCTCTGTTATCTATGTTAGAGTTTGTTCTGTTTTGTAAGCATATAATTGTCATGAATTTTTTAAAGAATTTGCAAACTGAGAATCTTTTCTGGTTGTAGCTTGGGGGGGGGGGGTGTTAAGTGATTTTGTTCCTGCTGTATATTCTGTATAAATTCTAAAGCAGCAGACTTTACAGCAATAAGTACATCAGTACAAAAATACTAATTTTTAGGTCAATTCTCCAATCAAACTAGGGAAGACATTTTCTTTCAAACTCAAAACCACTTGAAAGCAAAGCTGCTTTTTACCATGCTATTTGCCATGCTTAGGTTATGATAGGCTTCTTCATTGGACAAACTTTTTAGTGATTTTATTTTTCTTTCTTTTTTCTATGAAGAGTTAATTTTAGAAACACATAACTCATTTTATTGTTTCAGTGAAAATGCTTTGGAAGACTTTCACTAGATTGAGAGCCAGAGGTGAGAGATGATGGGTTGAAAAGGAAACACATAAGCAAGAAAAAGGAAATTCCATGTATTTCACCCAACTAGTTTTCTCACACCTTGCTGAGTATGCTACAGTCAAGGACTGGCCATATGTAAGAAGCCAAACTACAATCCAAATAAAAAAAAAGTAGCTGGGCAAATATCATATGCTTTGTAGTGGTGATAACGGGAGTTAATGAGATGTAGACAACATATAGAATGAAAGAAAAACTGAAAAAAAACAGAAAAACAGAAAGAAAAAACATACTAAGAATATTCTGAAATACAGCTTGAATCCCTAAAGCAGTGTCAGATCAATTACCTGTCCTAAAATAGTGAGAAATGGAATGAATCTTCTTAAGACGAGTTTTCAAGGTGCCAGGGGGTAGCAGAGTAGCAGTTAGTGAGAAACTACCATCCCAAGTAGATCATTTGCCATATGCTTTCACCACCATGTGAAAATGTAGTTTCTTCTGAGTGGAAATCCCATGGAATAACAGAAAAGAAAGGTAAGAGTTATTTCACCTCGTAAGAAATGAGATGAAATATAATTCGGCACACAATATGTTATATGTCAGGATATCCTAATCTAGCACTACAAAGTCTCATACTAGTTTTACAGTGATTGATATTTTTTGTTCAAGACTAGGAAACATTCTATGCTCAGGAGCCATTCCCAGATACAGTGGTCTTCAAATCATGGCAGGTTGATGTGGGGAGAGATCATAATGGTGTTCCAAGAAGCTACTTCTAGAACTTGGTGCATCTTTATACCAAGCTCTCCAAAGGACTCATAATTCCATCTCTACTCAATATGTCAAGGCAGGTTAGGAATCAGGGCAATTCAGGACTTTTTTTTTTTTTCAGAGAGAATTGGGACCCTCAAAAATGTCTGATTGGTTTCTGACCTCTGGGTTCAGTAGGAGGGAGTTTCCAACCAGCTGGGAAACTGGACTAGAAGGTTTCAGGCATAAAATTTCTAATGTGACCAGTTCCAAAACATCACACGCAGCAGGACAGATCTGGAAGGAAACAAACCAGGCTGGAGGCAGAAAAGGAGGCATAGCTAGGACATTGACAGGGTCTCATAGATAGCTTTTTTGGGCATAGACAAGGCTAAGAAAAACAAAATGTTGCTGAGGTTGTTTGATTCTTTGTTTTAGGACCACAACAAGCAGATTTACTTACATTTTCAGTGCCCCAGTGCTCCTAAAACAGCAATTTAAATGGGAGTCATCATTCTGTAACAGTGAAGGGAATTTCCACAGTATAGCTGCAGTTCCCCTACAGAGATGAAATCATAAGTCAGAACAACAAAAGGAGGGAAAAGAGAATTAAGGAGAAATGAAGCGCTTCAAGACACAATGCAGTTTAACCAAACAAACAAAAATGGCTCAATGCATCCATCCTGGGACTATATTAAGCTTTTCAAGCATGGTCTAATCTTGTCAGTTGTTTTGTCAGAACTTTCCAACTGACCTAAGTGAATGCAAAGTTTATGCCTAGTTGGATGAGTGTAAAATGGAATTAGGCAAAATTTCAAAAAGAATCCACGAAGCCAACTGTTTAGATTTGCACACAGCTGTAGTCATCCACGTTGTCCCTGGAAGTCAGGCAGCCAGACCCAGGACAGTGTATGACCTTCTATTTATTTTATATCAAGTAACAGTGAGCTTGAAGACTTGTGTTACTGCCCTATATCATTAACAGAAAAAGAATACTTGGGCTGAAATTTGAAATCCATGCTTAAATGCATTACCCAAGTTCTCAGGCACCGTGGAATGTTTTGGATTCTTCAGGGCAACTATAGCAACCACCACCCACAGAGAAGAAAATGAATCCACGTGTCAGTGTACGGTAGCTAAAAAAATATTTAGTATCTGTGGAGTTCCATTCTAATTCTTTGGAGTCTGAATAGGTTTGGTATTGACATTTCACATGTTCCCAAAAATAACTTTATAAGTTTCATCTTTCAATTTTAGTAGCCCTTTCATCATAACATAGTCAAATATCCTTTAACCCAAGCTTCCAAAGGAAAATTACTACAGATATTAACAACATCTATTTCAACCTCTGCTCCCCCTCTATTTTTTCTCTGATTAATATGCAATTTATATTACTCATACTCTTGAGAAAGGTTTATGGGGAGAGAAAAGTTGTCTATAACAGACTTTTGAGAAAAGAGAGAAAAGCAGATTTGCGTGTTCTATAAATAAGTGGGGTCAGTTGTTTCAGATAGTTAATATCATGACTGTTAGAAAGAAAAGTACATTTTTAAAAAATCATTCATTGTTTTATTATGTTCTAATACAATTTGTTGGTATTCCCTTCCTTCTTGAGATTATGATGCAGCAACTTTTAAAGACCTGTTAAAGACTTTAGCTTAAAAAGACTAAGGTCTCCCATTGCATCCTAGGTCATCTCCAGTTGTACTGATATATATATCTTGCCACTGGACCCACATGGCTCCAGAGGAAAAAGTGAAGCTGGTGACTTAGCACAGCCCTCCCTCACTTAAATCCAATTCACTTACATGTCATGGCATCACCTCCCTGACGTCGTGGTCCCCTTTGAGAATGAAGAACTAACAGAGACAACATTGCACATAAATAATTTTTTAATATCATGCTATTTAGTTCCATAATATTTTCTACAGTACTAGTATAATAAAAATCCTTTTATTTTCTAACTCATAACATATCAAATTCTGTCCTCTAAGCATAAAAACTATGTATTGATATATGTACATTACATTCACACATATGATAGTCAGGTATGTAACAATCTATAAAGTGAGCATGGAGTTTCATTATATATTGTTTTGCCAACTAGAATATAAGTTCCTTAAGGGTAGGAATTGTGTTTTATAATGTTGGAGTTTTTTTTTTCCTTTCTTTGCATCATCATTGCTTAGCAGCGTACCTGCCACGTTGCACTTTAAAAGTGTGTGTTGACTAACTGTCTCCCATTGGCTAAAATGTTGCTCCTCAGTCCTTTTGTGTCCACTCCTTGTGATCCCATTTGGAGTTTTCTTGGCCTAGATAATAGAGTGGTTTTCCATTTCCTTCTCCAACTCATTTTACAGATGGGGAAACTGAGGCAAATAGGATTAAGTAATTTGCCCAGTGATACATAGTTAGGAAGTGTCTGAAGTCAAATTTGAACTCAGGAGGATGAGTTTCCTGACTACAGGCATGACACTCTATCCAATGTGTCACCTAGTTGTCCCTAATTAAAATAAATTAAATCCGCTAAAAAGGCCTCCAGGACCCTGAGAAAGTCAGTGGGGGATGGGGGTGTTCTAATGATATAAACATTTTCTCCAATTTCTGGAGAGGATCACACACGCATACTCACATACTCTCACACACAACTCCTTGATCTTTGGAGATGGGACGTTGTTTAAGCTCAGTTTTGCACTGTTCCTACATAACATTATTCTCACAAAGTTCAATTCCAAAACCACACTGGTCTACAGCTCCTTAGGAATTCCAGGCTGGGCTGAATTCCTGAATTCCTGTGGCTTGAGCTCCTGAGTTGGAGACGCTTAACTCTGCACCTAGGACTGATATGGGCAAAGAAAAAAAAACCAAAACCTTAGCACCACATGATCTAAGGAAGGAGAAGTAGATAGCCCTCAGGTCTTCTCCCTTTGCCACATGATGTCACTGTCATGAGTGACAGAGTCCTTCACTCTGAGATGCAAATCCAGGAAGAGACCTCCTGATTCCTGATATATTATTCTAGGTTGGTTTCAAAATGCAACCAATTCCAGCTTTATAGTCAGTACAAAAGGGCTGCTCCCAACCATGTGGTAAGCCAATGCATGATTTCCACATATGCTCCAAAACTAAATTAAAAATTATTCTTTATTTTATCATGATATGCTACCATTTGTTGGTACTCTCTTCTTCCTGGGATCAGGATGTAGCAACCTCATACAGAAGACCTAAAGTCTCCTAAAATCAGGTCCCTGGAAACTTCTACACAGCTGATGTTGTTTTGCTTTAAAAGTGCGTTACACTCTCCTTTTTTTTTTAAGTTGTTGCTTCTGGCAAGTAGGCAAGGCTGGAATTGGAAAAAATATATATGCCTCCAGTCCAAGACAGTCCTCTGGGTCTCAAGAGGAATAAGCATTGCCCTTTCCTTTGCTTCTCTAGTGCCATACAGCAAAGAGGATCAGTCAAGGTTGCATGATCTTACACAGTCAAATATATATAAGCAAACATCACAATTATTCCCCCTTAAAAAAATGCAGTTTCAACAAACAAGGAATAAAATTTCACACCATTTGCCAAAGATTACTGCTTGCTTATGTTTAATAACAGCCTGACTTGATGCTTAAATGGCCTTACTCAACACACAAGCAAGCAAATAAACAAGTAAATAACAGATACATGGATGGATGGATGGACAATAGATAGGCCAAAATAATTGATTTAACTGTCTCAGACAGATACCTTTTCTAATTAGCTAGAGTTTTCCCCACAATAATTTAGATTGTAGGGCCAAATAGATGTCACTGCCCTCTCTTAGACAAGAAAACTGATTTGAGTGAAGATTATTCCATGACACCCTCAGTACATAAGGTCATTCCTAGGTCTGTACAAATTTTCTAAGTTTCTCTTTCTACATAGGACACACTGAAATCCTCTAGGGTTCTTGTAATATAAGTGATCCCAGGAAAATTTCATCTGGTTCTTTATTCTGAAGAAATTTCCCCAATGGATTCCTTACAACTGCAAGGACAATCCAAATGGAGTTGCAAACTATTCCAACAAGTAGAAAGGGAGGCTTATTTAGAAAAATAGCAATGAAAATCAAAGACATATGGTTTCTAGGAACAGACAAACCGACTATAAGAAGTTGCAAGGTGTATTGAAAATAATATAGATCTATTTAAATGCAAAAACAAAAAACAGCAACATTTCTACTAGACAACAGCATACTTAATGATATAACTCCATATTTCTATGTTGTACTCAAAATCACTGCTTACACAGGATTCAAAAACACAGAAAGCACTATTATCTTTAAAAAAAATGGAATCAAATATAAAATTTGCAAAATTTCTTCAATGGACCTGAACTGTGATTGTACAAATTCATTCTAAAACACATTTTGTCAGTTTTTCTAGAAAATTTAAAAAATATAGGTAACCAAAATTTATAGTCCCAGGTAAACAATCTCTCCAGTTGCTGCTGAGTCACTGCTGACTCTCCATGATGCCATTTTCTTGATAAAGATACTAGTTTGCATTTCCTTCTTCAGCTCATTTTAAAGATGAAACTGAGGCAAAAAGGGTTGGTAATTTGCCCAGGGTCACAAGGTTAGTAAGTGTCTAAGACCAGATTTGAATTCAAGTGCTCCTGACTGTGCCACTTAGCTGCCCTCTCCAGGGGTCCCACAAATGCAAAGAGCCCCATTCCAGACAAAGCTGCACATGTATTCTTCTGGCCCTATTCTCAGAGGCCAGGTTTGTTACCTTTAAACTCTGACCCCCAGATTTCACTAGCATCCAAAAAGGATTGAGGAGTCTCTTTTCTCTTTGTCTCAAGTCACAAGTAGCAGTGTTCCACCTATCCTAGGGGTCCAGTGGATAGCACACTAGTTGCATTTAAACACTTAACTTCACATTAGCTTTTACAAGGGAATATTTGCTTCAGAAATACAGTATCAACAAATATACAAACATTTCTCCCAATATTCAAGGGCACAATCTAACGGTGTTATCTTTTTATTAAGGAGATTCATTCTGTGAAGTTTGCGTTCAAAGAGCCGCATTTGAAGACCTAGAGGGCCACATGTGGCCTCGAGGCTGTAGGTTCCCCACCTCTGATTCTAACTCATACAGCACCTAGGTCACTGGAGTGGGATTTGGGGAGGGAGCACTAGCTAGATTCACAGCTAAGCTCAATTCCTACATAGCATTAGTTGCACCAAGTTCAAGTCCAAAACTCCACTGGAGCTTTTGTTTCTCAGGGCTTGCTTGCTGGTCTGGCTTCACCATCAGCCTCAATTCCTGGACTCCCAAATCTCCATGGTTTGAGCTCCCAGGTCAGAGACTCCACTGTGTCCCTAGAACTGAAAATGCCAAAGGAAAAAGATCAAAACCCTAGGCTCCTAGCTCATCCTCCATCCTCATACATGCACACATATGCACACTCACCTTCTGTGAGTAAAGGAGTCCTTCACACTCAGATGGGAGTGTAGAAAAAACCTAGATTATGGTCAGTGAGGTAATTTTAAAGACAATGTAATGATAAACGGTAGCACCTAACCATATGGTAGGTAGGGCCAAAATTGCCTATGCTCCAGTTCTCCCCTCCCCCAGAAGCAGGTCCCCATCATCTACCATGTTGTTTTTGGTGATCTTTGTATACACAAAATCCTGATTACATTCGTAATCTTTAATTTCCCTCAAAGCTCAGCTCAAAATCATAAATCTCACTTCCTCATTGGAGTCTTTTTCTCAACTTCCCCTCTACTTGTCAGGATTCTCCTCTGTCTCAAATTCATATTATACATCGTATTCTCCATCTGGCATTAGAGGGAAGAAAATGAGAATATAAACTCCTTCAGGATAGAGACAGTGTGTTTTTATCTTTGTATTTATAGTGCCTGTCACAAAGACTAGTGTATCCTCGTTATTTAACAAGTGCTTTTTGAAACCAAATCCCTCCAATAACATTATTATAAACCAGAATCTAATTGCGTGCTTCTCCATCAGAAAACTTGTCCTGGCATTTGGTCTTAGGCAACATCCTGAATCAACTTAAATATAAAAGTTACCAGGAGACCTTGAAGAGCTATTGACACTCAGACAAAAAGTTTGTTCAAGAAAATAGGGAATGTCTGTCTTAGTCCCAAGGCTCCCATGAGAAGGTACAGATTGCTGGCTCATAGCTACCATAGCTGAGCCAGGTTAGGTCAATTTCCATTGTCTTTTCAGAGCATGCAGAGAAGACCTAGACCACTCCCAGTCTGGTATGCTAAATGATGATTAATCCTGTGCTTAATTCTCCCCAAATTCTCTAACCAACCATAGGTTTTATACTTAGGAGTTTTTGTTTATTTCAACTATAATTTTTCTTTAACAGGATACAAAAAAGTTTTAATTGAAAAGAATTTGTCTCTCTACAATGCAATTTTAATATATGTATATGTATATATATACATACATACAAATATGTGGGCATACACATATATGAAGCGTTGACCAGTATGTGTGGTAAAAACAAAAATTAATTTAAGATGATAATTAAGTGCTGAAATTTCCCAGGCTCTTTTCCAGATTTATGATATGCTCCCTTCTCATCCCTTACTCTTCATATTCTTATTTTCCTTAAAGGTTCAGCTTTCATGCCTCTTCTTTCCTGATCTGCCATTTCCTTACCCTCACTATCCAACTGGAAGTATACTTTCCCTCCTCTAATTTCTGAGAACTTCTTTTTCCACTTCCCTCCTTTGCCTCATCACAGTCTGCCTTGTAATGTATTTATTAACGTACATCCTACATGTACTGGTATGTTGGAAAGGAACACTGGATTCAACTCATTTCAATAAATATTTATTATTCAGTCAAATATAAGATAAATATGAAGACACAATGGAACAGACACAAGTTTTAAAAATATTTTATAGTCATATGTTCTTTGGAGTGTCCTAGTCCCAGCTTTACCACTGGTTAATTCTATGACCTTGGACAAGTAAACATACTTCCAAGGAAGCTTAAACCTAAACTCCCTTATCTGAAAAGTGAACAAATTGGATTAAATGTTCTCCAAGGATTCTATTAGCTCTACCAAATAACTCGATCAAAACTCAATATTGTACACTCTCAGAAAGTGCTTAATAGAAAGGTAGCAATAAGACAAAGTGTAGGCATGGATTTAAGTAATTTTGTGTTAAAAAACAAGAAGTATTAGCCAACACAGAGATGACATGCTACTTGAAATTGCATTTATTGTTATGACTAGGTCTTTAAAAATTCCACTGTATTTCCTTCACCATTTTGTAAAATACTTTGCGAATTGCTTCACAAAGCAGTTTCTCTTCTTTTCACTCTTGGCAAAGTAAATTTCAAAATAATATTTTATGCATCAGTTGTATTCGATTCTTAAAGCATTTGTTTTGGTTCTTTCTCCCAAATAAGATGTCTGTGGGAACATCTCTTTTATTTAAGAGGTACTATTGTTTATTAGATAAAATGCTGAGCCTGGAGTCCCAGAGACTTTAGTTCCAACGTTCCTTCTCATTTCTTTCAGCTGAGTGACCCTGAACAGTCAGTCCATGTATGACTTACTTACTCTGCCTTAGGTCACATCTTTTGCTAGCTTCTTAAAAATGCCAAATGAGAAAAAATGTACTTTGATTTTTTAAAATATATATATATATCATTTGGGTTATCTGGAGTTTTTCTTTGTTCCTCGCAAAGTAGGATTTAAATGAAATATTCCCTAAAGTGGCAAAATTTTCTTTAGAGATGAGGAAACTGAATTTTAAAAAGAATAAGAAATGTGTCTCTTGTCAATGGCCATGGAGGGCTTAACTGAGCTGAGTTTAGAAACCAGGCCTTCTGATGGGCATGTAGTTGAGACACCAAATCTTCTTGGTTTCAATGTTCCAGTGTTCTTAAATTGTCCTTCCAATGCTCTTTCCATTAAATCATGTTATCCAAAAGGACTATGTTAAAAAAAAAAAACCATGTAAAGTAAGTCCATGTTATCTAAAAAGTTTGTTCCCTACTGAGGTAAATGGACCTGTGACTTAATTGCTATTTGGAATTTTATAGGTAGGAAAAATTATCACAGGTATAAATAAATTAAGAATAGTTTCCTTGTTTTGAAGTCACTTGCTTGGCTGTAGTTATCAGTAATGGGGACAGTGCTACATAACCAAGGTATTTGTTCAGCTACAACTGCTGTCCTCCTGAGTTGTCTGTGTGCTTTTTAAATGCTAAACTGGCGTGAAGTAAAGTCTCTTTGTTTAACTCTGCCTGCTTTATTTATATAAAAAAAGAATCTCGCTTATTGGAGTATGATGGAGGTATTCTTCCACATAAGTAAAAAGACAAACAGACAGTGTCCAACACGTTCTAGTAAATCTTTTTATCTAGAGATTTTAATTTATGACTCAATGCTCTCTTTCATTGAAATTAGCTTTATAATAAATTCCCAATCAAGTCACCTCATTACAGATGGGATGACAAAGAGGAGATGACCAAGAATTTTTAGAATACATTAATAAAATATTTTAAATTGTGGAGAGGGAAAATGTGAAATGTTTCAGAATTGTAGGAGGAAGAGAGAATCTTCCTAAACCCAAATAATCCTTTAGAACAGAGAATGAACCACTGTTTCTTTTTAAAAAGTTAAAAAAAACACACATCTTAAAATTTTCAAATCCCTTGATTTTATATTCCTCCCCTCTATTTCAGGAATTCAACTTCTTCACTTTCAAAAGGGGTTGTTAGACTGATTTGAGTATTCATCTTAAAAATAAAACCATCACCATTTCTTTAAATATTAAAATATAAGCAGCAATCAACAGGATATTAGTATCAAATATGTTTTCTTTATTGAAACAAATTATAAGATCAGGCAGTATCTTGGCTTAAAGATTTCAAAATCCGATACTGCAAGATGGTCAATTAAGAGAACATTTCTGGTGACAAATCTGAGAAACTAACCCTGAAGAATTGCAGGTTACTTTTCCATACTAGGATCTCAAATGAGGCCTTTTTAAGACCTTTCTCTCCCACTTAACAAAAATCAAAAAAAAAAAAATGAAAATAATTCATAGCTTGGGAAATTTTCTTTTAATTCAAAATTTATACTCTGATATTTATACTCTAATTATATTTTAATATTTCATAACTTCCTAGTTTGTTACATTTAGTACTAGCTTATTCTAATGAACTTAAGGCCCATTTTCTTTCTTACTCAATTTCCATTTCTGCATGTAGTAAAGCTAGATGTGATTAAGCTCTCTTCTCTTCCACCTCTTCATCATATATATTCCTCTTTCTCCCCAAATTGAGTGTCTTCCTATCTGTATCACTCTTGAACCCCATAGTACATAAGTATATGTACCCTTAAAAGTAAAACTAATCCCCAGGAAATTAAGCCTAATCCCTAGAAGTCAGGAAATATCTAAAAGCCTTTCATCAGAGAAGCAAGTTCAGTCAACTTTATTACAGGGCTTGAAAAATTTTTAAAAATACAGAGGAAAAGAGGCAGCCATGGCATAGTAGAAAGAGCATGGTACGTGGAGCCAGTAGATCTGTGGTCAAGCCCTCACCCTGGTTTACCAGCCATGTGACTATGGACAGCTCTCTTTATCTCTATATAAGAATGACTACAATTCCTGTCCTACCTACCCCACAGAGTAGTTAAGGCAAAATTAAAACTTTAAAAGTTAAAGTTAAAACTTAGAACACTTAAGACAATATAAGCTATAAGTGACCTGTTTATAATTTATTGAATAACAAGTCACTAAAAGAACTGGTTATAGAACCAAAACCACAGTATTCTGAGCTATATAAATGAATTTTGCCTGTGACATTGGTTCTATTATTGAATTATATTAATGTCTTTAATGTAAAATAATTTGTTAAAATGAATAATTTATAATAATATTATTAGATTCAGTTCATTTTAACAACCGAAATAAAGATATCTCATCCCAATCCCACAGGACTTTGCTTGTACAGCTTCTTCTAATTGGAATGCCTTTATCATATCTGTCTGTTGAATTCCAATGGACCCTTCAGTGTTCAGCTCTAGTACCACTTCTCCTTGATATAATCCCAATCCATAATTACCTTCTGCTTTGGATCTCATATAGCACCTGGTTTTAAAACTCTCTAATTTACTTATGTCATAATATATATTATAGTTATTTGTGTCTGTGTCTTTTGCCACCTCTTGAACTGTATTCAGTGGATCAACAATCATTTATTGGCCCTGGGAACGAAGAGCTCCATTGGATTATGAAAATGTTCTTACTTCACATTGTATGTTTTACATCCCCAGTTCCTTGTACAGGTCTCTGCTCATAGTGGGCACTGTTAAATGGTGGATTCATACTCTTGATGTTCAAAGTATAACTAATACCCTTTCTTCTCTACCTACAGAAATGATTGTGTCCTACATGAATGAACACCTCTATGATCATATTTATTTCTTAGACTTGTTGCTACTGTTTTCTTAATGTATTATATAGGCACGTAGGTGGTGTAGGGGATAGACAGCTACTTCTACAGTCAGCAAAACCTGATTTAAAACTCAGCATCAGACACTTAATAGAAGTGGGACCCTGGTTAAGTCACTTAGCTTGTATCAATCTCAGCTTCCTCCTTTGTGGGAAAAAATATAGACAGACGGACAGACGGATGGACAGATGGATGGACAGAGAGAGAGAGAGAGAGAGAGAGAGAGAGAGAGAGAGAGAGATGGATGGATGGATGGATGGATGGATGGATGGATGGATGGATGGATGGATAGATAACAACTAGAGCAGCTAGGTGCTGCAATGGATAGAACTCTGAATTTGGAATTAGGAAGACTCATTTTCCTGATTTTAGATCCAGCCTAACTTACTAGCTGTATGACCCTGGGCAAGTCACTTAACCCTTTTTGCCTCTGTTCCTCACTTATAAAAAGACTTAGAGAAGAAAATGGAAAACCACTCTAGTATCCCCAAATTCAGTCACAAAAAGTCAAGCACTACTAAAATGACAAAACAGCCAAAGGTACTACCTCCCAGGGTTGTGAGGATTAAATGAGACAATATTCATAAATGACCTTATGAACTTTAAAGAGTTACATAACTGTTAGCATTTATTATGATGATAAGCAGAAAAACCTATGAAATATGGTCAGTTATTTTCAAACCTACAACTGCTAAAAGATTTTCTGGTTGACAGAATAAACGCATCAATGAATGGGTGAATTGTACCAAAGAAGTCAATAAAGTAAAATTTCTATTTTCATAAACATTCTATATCTATGATGTACTTAAACTATATTCCTTCAATCTTCATGGAATTTCTGAATAATAGTATTTACAATTTATGTGCTATTGTCTTTGAAGAAAGTCAAAACTATTTCAAACGATGTAACAAAAAAAGTCTCAAAAATGAGCCACGAAGGTAAATGTAAATATAGATCAAAAAAAAAGCTTCATGTGATATGGAATGGAATGGAATAAGTATTTATTGAGCACCTATGATATGTCAGGCACTGTGCTAAGTGCTTTACAGATATTATCTCATTTGATATAAAGTTGTCATTATTTACCTGAGATTCTTTACATGGCCCTCTCACTCCCAGATCATGCCACTGTAGACTAGAAAAGTATTCTCCAATTCTTTGCTGTCAGAAGGAATTAACTAAGTGAGATCTACCAAGCTATATGTATATAGTACCGGCTATCTCATAACCCATTATGATCTGTACTTTTGGGTCACTTGCTGCTTTGGAAGCAAGAGGTATACTTTTGAAAACAATACAACCTTTCAAATCACAGTAGAAAATCAACTGTACTCTTTACCAAAAATTTCTTTTGGATGAAATAAAAACATTGCAGTCATAAGAAATGTGTTACAAAATACTGTATATTTGTGATATGCCTAAACTAAGCTTTATTGGATCTATATTTACATTAATTTTCATAATTCATTTTGGGATGATTTGGGAGGACATCAATTATGATACTTATTCAAAAAAGACAGAACTCTTTACTTTGCTGTCTTTATTCAAGATTTTTTCAAATAGATGGTTTATAAGATGTCTATTCAAAACAGAAAAGAAAGAAATTTTTAATTTTGTGATTTAATATTTTGTTTTCCCCCAATTACACATTTAACAAAATTTACATTCATTTTTTTCATTTAACTTCCAAATTTTTTCTATCTATCTTTCCTCACCTCCCCCCCATTAAAAAGGCAAGCAATTTGATAAAGGTTGTACATGTGCAGTCGTGCAAAACATATTCCACATTAGTCATGTTGTGAAAGAAAGCACAGACCAGAAAAGAATAAGAAAAATAAAGAAAGCAAAGAAAAAGGATGCTTCGATCTGTATTTAGACTCCATCAGTTCTCTCTCTAGAGATGGACAGCATTTTTCATCTTAAGTTCTTTGGAATTTTCTTGGATCATTGTATTGCTGAGTCATTCGCAGTTGATATGATATGGTTATTACAGAACAATATTGCTATTTCTCTATACAGTGTCCTTTTTCTGCTCATTTCACTTTGCATCAGTTAGTGTAAGTCTTTCTAGGTTTTTATGAGAACAGCCTGTTCATCATTTCTCAAATCACAATAGCATTTCATCCCAATCATACACAGCAATTTGTTCAGCCACTCCCCAGCTGATGGACATCCCCTCAATTTGCAATTCTTTGCCACTATTAAAAGAGCTACTATAAATATTTTTATACATATAGATAGGTCCTTTTCTTTTTTGTTTGTTTTTTTTTTTTTTAATCTCTGGATACAGACCTAATAGTGGTATTACTTAGTCAATGGGTAGGCATGTTTTATAGCCCTTTGAGCAAATATGATTTAACATTTTGTTTTTCCCCAATTACAGGTAAAAAAAATTAATTGCTCTATATAATGATTCAATCAGTATACAATTTCACCAATAATGCATTCATGTCTCAATGAGGAATATTTAATTTTTTAAAATAATAAGAAAAAAAGTCACAATGTTAAAGAAACCTCCCTTAAGTTAGGAGAATATGAAGCATTGATAACACCAGTTTAAGTATCATAGTAGGAAAAAATAAGACACCTTGGAAAACCTGAAAATGGAAAAGTCAAAGATGACTAACTAGTTCTTACAATGTGTCAATTATATAGACAATTAGAAATGACCTTTAATTGCTTCTTATCTCTACATACACTTGTAAACTATTTGGGCTTTTTTTCTTACTTACAAGAGGACCAGTAGTCACAATTTTCTCTAAGATAAGAATAACAAGTGGGCAAACAAACACTGTCCACATAGATCATAGAAAGTAGTAAAATGTCTACATAGACTAGAATTCCATTACTTGTTCTTCTCTTTTGAATGCTAAACATCAAGTGAAGGGCAGAATGGTGTAATAAATGGAGAAATGTTGAGCAGCATAGGTTCAAGATGGCCACATCTTGTAGGTGTTCTGCCTACAGTTCATCAGTAGAATTTTAATAATTTCCAGATATGTTAATTTTGGAAATGTTGATTCATGCTATAGTTGTGACAGTAATATGACGGAATAATTTATGTAGTCAGACAAAAAAAAGTTAGTGATTTTGCTTGGAAAATCAATATTTTCAATCAAATGATATTCATGTCTATTGAATACCTACTGTATACTCACCCCTATACTAGATCATGTAATTATGATTATATATGAATCATGCAACTGAAGATGGATTCATGATAAAAATTTATGATATGTGACTCTTTCTTTCTGTACTGGTCATCTTCCATTGATTTCTTTTGGATCCCAGATTTCTTCCCCAGATATCTTGCAGAGGAGCAGTCAGAGAACTCACCTTTCTACTACTCCTGGTATTTCAATTCCAACATCTCCAACCCCACCACTGCAAAATGACATGTCTCTACTGACATGTCTGGTAATCTACTGAAGCCTCCACTTAGCTCTCCCTTATTGACCCTAGGGAAGGCAGGGGGTGGGGAATAGCATTTATATAGCACCTGCTATATGCCAGGCACCGTATTAAGGACTTTTTACAACTATTATCTCATTAATCTTCACAATAACCCTAGGAAGGAGGTACTCTCATTATCCCCATTTTACAGTTGAGAAAACCGAAGCATATGAAAGTAAAATGACTTCTCCAGGGTCACACAGTAAGTAAGACTGGATTTGATCTCCAGTCTTCCTGACTCAATGACCAGCACTCTATCCACTGCATGACTACCTAGCCCCCTCTATTGGTGACTTCCTGAATGCTCAGAAGAGTGGAAGACTTAAGAGAATTTCACGGTTCAAGTGACTGTGAACTCTAGGCTCAAAGACATTCATTAGGGATCAAGTAGAGTGTTAGTAGTTTTTGAGGCATAACCTTGAGTAAGCAGATTTTTGTTAGATGTCCTATCTATGTGACCTGGGAAATGCCACAGCGTTCCTCAGTCTCAGTTTCCTCATTTGAAAAATGGGGATAATAACAACTATAGAGCTTATCTCAAAGATTGTTGTGGTAATCAAATGAACAGCATTCTTGTAAAGCTCTTTGCAAACCTTACAGTGTTTTCTAAATGTCAGTTAGTGTTGTTATTGTCATTAACAGCCATTATTTATAAAAATGCTTCTATGGGATAATATCTTCCAATTTACAATAATCAATTGATATGTTTTATCCATTAATGACATCATAAATCACTCTATATAAGAAAAGAATAAAAGATCCTAAAGGCTAAAAAAAGCAAAGAGGTAGTGAGCTTTGAGATTCAATTAAAAAGGAGTACATATGTGATGTGAATGTAAGAATTGTATATTACACATACAAATCAACAAACAGAGAAGTAGAGACCATTGGAAAGGAGAGAAACCAAATATATGGTGGGTGCCATATGAAAAGATTCATATTTATATACTATATGTCATTTAGTGATAATCAAGTATTTATCGTAGGCATCTATTAGAAGAGCAGCAGAACAGATTATAAGCAACAATACATTTCTAGGTTTTCCAGAGGACAATTTTATATCTTACCAGGCAGGTGAAATAATTAAGGGAAATATTCTTCCAAAGCTGAACTCAACTCAAAATACAGAATGGTCTAAGATCAAGTTGTCATTCCTTGAGCTGTTCTAAACTAGATCATCTCAGGAGGGCCTAAAATGCCATTATAATTTAGAATAATTCCAAGAAGTACAATCTAATCATTTGTCATTCCATGTGACTATCAAATTTTTACCCATTCTTTATTTTTTCATTATTAAATTTTATTTTTAATTTGTGGAATAAAACATTTCCATAACAATACAATGAAAAAGATTGCACACAAAACTGCAAATATACTGTACATAACTTGCTATTCAAAAATACAACAAAATTATCACGTAAATTTATTTTTTTCTTCCACCCTCCACCCCACCCTAGATTTGGCTACCATTAGATACAGATAGATATATGTGTGTAAAATTATTCTATACATGTTTTTATTTATCAATTTTTTCTCTGGATGCAGATAGCATCTTTCTTTATATGTCCTTTATGGTTAATTTGGATATTTATAATAGCCAAAAAAAGTTATTTGTTCAAAGTCATTCTTAAAACAATATTGCTGTTACTGTATATAATATTTTCTTGATTCTGCCCATTTTATTCATTATTTCATGCATGTCTTTCCATGTTTTCCTAAAATCATTGAGCTCATCATTTCTTATAGCACAGTAGTATTCCATCAAACTTGCATAGGAACAGATCTCTGCTAGCTGCATATTGAATTAAACAATCACAAATTAATATTATCTATATTTTGTTATATTTCATATATTTTGTTACACTTTCCCAATGACATTTTAAACTGGGTCAGAGACCTTCAATAGTCCCTTCCTTATATGTGACACCTCTGCTCTAAAATACAACATCGAACACCTACAGAACTCCTTCTGTATTCCCTTTAGATGATAACTCCTTTGTACCCATAGACCTCATTTGTTTGTAACTCTGACAGAGCAATCCTGAAGTATTTTGTAATGGGGAACAAATATCTATATAGCACTTACTACGTTTCAGGCAGTTGACTAAGTGCATTTTACAAATATTATATCATTTGTTCCTCACAACAACCCTGGAGTTATTATAAGTATATTATGTTATCTTACATTATATTATATTACATGTATTATATTATATCATATCATATCATACTATATTATATTATGTTTATTATATTATTATCCCCATTTTGCAGATGAGCAAACTGACACCAAGAAAGGTTAAGTTACTTGCCAAGGGTCACATAGTTACTAAGTATCTGAGGTCAGATTCAAACTTAGCTCTCCGTGACCCCAAGCCTAGTGGTCTCTCCACTGTGACACCTAGATGCTCATACTACAATTATTTCTATCTGTGTCATGCTTCCCTTAAAAGATTATAAAATAAGGACAAGTCTCATCACTCATTGTATTACCCTCAGTTTCTGACACAGTACTCTGGACTTAGTAGGCCTCTAACAAGGTCTGACCGAATTATTTTGACTTAAAGGCAACATAGCAAGGCAAGTGTTAGAATTGGAATCAGTAAAGAATCTATGACACTAAGAGATAAGAGGCAAATTGCAAACCTCTCTTGATCATTATATATGTGGGGATAATGGTACCTAAGTGGCACAGTGGATAGCTCTCTCAACTGGAAATCAGAGACACCTGAAGCTGAGTTCCATCTTGGTCATTTACTAGCTGTGTTGTGTTTGGTATAAGTTGTTCAGTCGTTTTTCAACCATGTCTGACTCTTTATGATTCCATTTAAGGATTTTTGGCAAAGATACTGCAGTGTTTGGTCATTTCCTTCTCCAGTTCATTTTACTGATGAGGAAACTGAAGCAAACAGGGTTAAGTGATTTGCCCAGGGTCTCACAGCTGGTAAGTGTCTGAGACCAGATTTGAACTCAGGAAAATGAGTCTTCCTGACTCCAGGCCCTGCACTCTATCCACTGGTCACGTAGCTGCCCAATAACTAGCTAAATAATCCTGGAAAAGTCACTTAATTTCTCTCATTCTCAGGTTCCTCATCAGTAAAATAAGGGTGTAAGAGTTGTTGCCCTCTAAGGTACCTTCTAACTCTAAGTCTATGATCTTACATCTTCACAGAGTTGTTGTAAGAATGAAATAATATAAATTATATAAAGTGCTAAGTAAATGAGATTTATTCTAAATTGCCTAGACAGTGATATGATCTATGGATTTACATAACTATATTGAAGTATTGTAAATATTGTTCTTAATTCAAACGGTCATTTATATCTATTAAGTACAAATTAACTTGTCAATGGCCTTGTCTAGAGAATGACATAAACAGAGCAATCAATTCACTGGCCAAACTAGTCACAGAATCATAGATTGAGAGTGGGAAGCAATCTTGAACATCATGTAGTTTATTATCTTCATTGTACAAAAAGAAAACTGAGAACCCAGATGTGAAATGACTTCTCCAAGGTCACATAGGTACTAACTGGAAGAGCTGGAATCTGAGCCTAGGTCCTCACATTCCAAATCCAACACCCTGCCCTCTGGACCATGCACTGTTCTGATAGATGAGAAAAATAGTCAAAACTGCTGTAAAATAGTTGATGAGATATCCTCAGGTAGATAGTCATAAAACTTCATTGTATAAGGAGATGAGGAGAAACTATTTTTCTTCTGTTTTGCTGCATATGTGTGTGTGTCTGTGTGTATATACATATACATACCACTGATTGATGCTTGTTAGACTGGGCATGTACTGTCCATTACCACCCAGGATCTGATACAGTTTAGTTACTACATCCACTGGTTGTTTAGTCCTGCAAATGAAAGCAAAATAGAAGAGATGTTTTCGCAGCTGCTCTTCAACTTGATATGACTACAGAGAATGAAAACAGATATTCACATTTGGGTGTTTTTCCACTTTGGAATGCAGCCAAATTAACACGCTAATAAGCCACAAAAATAATATAATTTGCAAAAGCTGTAGAAGATTCCAGAATAAGGGCAAAGCAGCTAAGGTCCATGAATACTTACTAGGACCTGCTCTGCTTAGACATCTGTTTCATAGGCGCATCTCCACAATGGTTCTGATTAATCTAAACAATTCCTGGGGGTGGGGGTTGTAAGTGTTGGGGGATATAATTTCCTGTGTTTTTCTACAAGAGAAATTTGATATGCACATATTCAATTGAATAAATATATACTTCATTGCAATAGTTTATTTTCACTTTAATGGTCTTGACATATGTGCATATTTGCATTTTTTAAAAATTAACTCATATTGTTACTTGGAGCTGCTCTGTGTAATTTGCAGAGTATTTAACTGTCTTCTTTTACTTTAGGAAGTCATCTGGCATTTATAATCATAAATCTGGGTCACAGACAATACTATATATCATGTCGTTTCCTTCTGCTGTTGGAACTGTTGATATTGAAAGATGAAATGCACTGAAACCTTGTCCTAGTAATAGCCACAAGAGAGCTGAGTGCATCCAGTTAAGGAGGTTTAATTACTGATATGCTGAAAGGATCTCATTGTAAAGCAATCTCAACCACAAAGCATCCCATGACTTGAAAACCAAATATAGCATTATACTGAGATTCTAAGGTATTTTTTACATAATAACTCACACGTAAGGACCACAAAGCTAAGCACTTTTTCAGAGTTGTTCATAGTTCAAATATTTTTATTCCTAAGTCACAGACTAAGGATCAAAAGCATGAAATAAATTTTATTTGACCAAAGACTTACTTGTGGTCATCTAACACGGAGCAAGGATGTAAACATAGATTTTTAAATCCCAAATCAAGCATTTTTTCCACAATACTACCATTGCTTCTCACAACGATAAAGATGATACAAAAGAACAGGTGTGCTGATTCATTGTCATTATTGCTTTGTATGGTTGTATGTGAGACCACATCAGTATGTATAACAATACGCTTCAGTAGTTTAACCTCCTAGGTACAGTTGAACTAAGAACCATTTATAGTGGTTCTCTCCAGTGAACAATATTATGAGGAGTGTCCAATGTACTAAGTTTTGCCAATCCATATACAAATTTGTCATAAGATATAGCTAACAAAAATAATGCCAAAATACAGTACCATTTTAAAAAAGCATTTAATGAATCCAAACCTCTTATGAATATGCAATGAGATGCAAAGCACATTTCAGAAATTGGAGACCTTTCCAATCCAATAACAACAAATTGTTAGACATTTACCATGTGCAGAACACTGTGGAGTTAGGGAAATATAAAGTTTAGCTTTGTTCATCTCTGTCATTTCCAATTGTGTCCAACTCTCCATGATCCCTTTTTGAGGTTTTCTTAACAAAGACACTGGAGTAGTTTCCCATTCCTTTCACCAGCTTATCTTGCAGATGAAAAAACTGAGGCAAACAGAGTTAAATGATTTGCCCAGGGTCACAGAGTTAGTAAGGTCACATTTGAACTCAGGACGATGAGTCTTCCTCACTCTAAGCCTGGTATTCTAGGCACTGTGCCACATAACTGCCCCTCATGGATTTTTTATGTCCTAAAAGGATATGTCCTAAATATATCCTTTTATATCCTAAAAGGAAATAGGGCTTATGTACAAATAACTAGAGTACAAAATAGTATAGAAGTGCATAAGAAAGATAAAACCAAAGTGTTTTGTGAGATATATAGGTGCAAAGAAAAGGCTTCCTCTCAGGTTGGCATTTGATATGAGCAAAGGACAAACAAACAATACTCAACCTGGAGATAGGCTGGGTAACCATGGAAGAGATGGCACTTCCTGTAGTTGCTTCAAATTAGGAAAGGTCTCTTGGTCCTACTGAAAGAATCTCAAAGTGAGACCTCAGTGCAGGTGAAAGTCAGGATGGGAAGCATTCCAAAACAGACAAGAGTGTGTTCAGTGACCTGGATGTAGGAATGTGGGAACTCTCTGTGTGGCGCAATGAGCAATGCAGATTAACTGGAGTATTAAGTTTGAAATAAGATAGAAAAAGGAGCAGTAGGATTGGAGCTAGAATGTATACACAGCATAAAGGGTTATATGTTTTTATAAACCTGTCATCAAAAGGACCTGTATTAGTGGAAAAAGCATCCTGCAAGTCATTAAATTTTCCTTAAATTATAGCTTGATACTTTTCAATTGTTAGCATATGTATGTGCATGTGTGTGTGTGTGCATGACAAAAAAAAAGAGACAGAGAATCAGAGATAGAGAGACAGAGAACCTGAGACAGGAGACTTCCTCAGATATTAGCATTAGATAATTATAACAGAGATTCTATTGAGTAATTCTAAGTATCTTTTAAAAATGCTGAATACTGTATTTCCAAAGTATGTTTGAAGTAATGTGATATTTATGATGAAAAATTTAGAATTAGTTTCCTGCACTATCCCTTGAGAATCCCTGGTTGCATAATTAGTATAGCTTTAAATTAGATTTCAACTAAATCAACCAACTATTTCAATGAAACTGCAAGAAGCTAGAGAGCCATATCAAAAATAAAGTACATTATATTTCTGGTTATTAAATTTTCTGTTCATTGCTCCTAATTGTGTATTGTTAAAATTCCCTTAAACTAGATGGGTTGGACGGTTCTGCAAACCCAGAAGACTAAGCAGAGTATCTGCAAATGGAATAAGAATTAAATATGGATTGTATCACCACCAAATATACTTTAAACTTCCCTGAAACTGAGTTATGATAATCGGGGAATATGAAGCAATGCACTGTCATGCTTAAGTAATAAAGCTAAAAGTCTTTTTTACAAAGAAAAAACTAAATTTAAAATAATGTTTTTAATTTAAATCTTTAGAGCAGAAATTCCAAGCTGAAACATCTTAAATCAATTTTGTAAAGAAATAAATAATGTCCTCCATGATTTTATTTGTCTGGTGCTGGGATTACCCAGACATATATTTATATACTTTCTGTTACCAGTGGTCCAAGTTGCCTATCAGACTTAAAATGCATTTCCAGGTGTTTGGGTCTAAGACGCCCTCAACAACATCCGCTTTGCCTAGAGTTGACTAATGCTATGATATCATTCTTCTATACACACAATCTTTGAAGAGTGTTTTGGGTTTTGGGTCTTTGAAGTTTTGAAGGGGACAAATTCTGTGGTCTCTTGCATATAGTATATCCCAGGGTAAATAGAATATTTAAAAGATTAAACAGAGATTGCCTGGGGAGTGGTGTAATTGAATCCCAGACCATCTCTCAGGCCAAGGTGGTGATTAATTTCTGGAAGATATGGCACTGAAGTTCTGTTACTCCCAGGGTGTTTCTGTGACATGATGATACATAGAAATATTAATGCTGGCACAAAAGACATTAAACAGTCTGAAAAATAAAAGCGCTTGATCACTAGTATTTGGAGGTTACAAAAAGACTTATATAATATGTGTACAGGATATTGAGAAGAGGGGGAAAGGACCAAGAAAATAAGGAAAGATTTTGAATTATAGAATCTTCAATTAAAGTGGCTAAATGGAGAGGTTAAAATGAATGCAACAAAAATAGCTCAATGTTATTTCAAAGCATGATCTTAGCTTGGAAATATGAAGTTTGTGTTTTTTTATGTGCTTAGTAATTAAATATCCATTTTGCTTTCTAGTCTATATTCTTTCTGAAGCCCTAGAAAATCTGAAAAATAATTATTGCAAAAAATCCTAGAGAAAAAGGAAATCTCTATAGGAGAAACAGAGCAAAGACAAAAAGTGTATATGCAAGAAAATTGTAGAAACAATGGCAGTGATGTACTTGGTGGGAACTCCAGGTCATAACTGGATCACTGCACTAGCAAAGCAAAAAAATAAAATCCCACCAAAATTCAGAACCTTATGAAATTCTAATGCAAGCTTCCTAACAGTGAGTCTTCTGTGTCAGCAAGCCAGACCTATTCAAAAGAAAATAAGGGAAATTAACAGAAGAAAGACGAGATCAAAAGACAAAAAATCTAATCCAAAGTTGTCCAGATAAGAAACTCCATGAGTGGCTATGGTACCGATTCTGTGTGTATTTGATGGGAATCCCAAGTAATCCTTCAGGTGCTTCACTGAACATAGCAACCCACACCTAGGCCATATCTGGCCTCCTATAGACTTGACAGAATCAAGAGTGTCACTTCATCATTTACCAGAAAGAACAGGAAGTTTTTAATTTTGTCCACCAGGTGGCCACAAAAAATTCTCTAAACACAAATATCCCTAACATGCTAAGACTCTTAGTTTCAAATCTTAATGATCAGGGTTCTAAAAAATGCAAAGTATGATGCATAATTATTGCTCAGTATTGGAAAATATTGGGGTATATATAGAGAGATATAGATACATACACACAACATGAATGTGTGCATATATACATACATACATATGTGTATGTGTTTGCAAAGTGTTTTACATACATTATCTCCTTTGATCCTCAGAATAATCTTAGGGGATAGGCACTACTATTATCTTCATTTTACAGATGAGGGAACTGAAGCATGTAGGTGAAATGACTTGTCTTGGGCTACACAGATAATTAAATGCCTGAGATCAAATTTAAACTCAAGGCTTCTTAACCCTAGATCCAGCACTCTAACCACTGTGCCATCAGTTGTCAGAAAACCTGTGGTAAAATCCCACCCCTGACAAACACTTCAGTAACTCTCAAAAGAGCTAAGTTTCAGACAACGTGCTAACCTGAATTGGTAGGGGCATATTTCCTCATCTAAGTATTCCCTGTCCCAATGGAATCCCAGATCCAGTTCCCATGCTTATAAAAAAAGGACAATTTATGACTTTGGAGCCCCCATCTCATAGTTGGAAGGGAAATTTTGTCCTCTCTGTTGACCTTCTATATTAATTTTTCAAAAGTAATCAATTCTTTAGTATTGATAAGTATTGATTAAACATGCTAAAATAAAACTAGAAGGAAACCACATCACCCTTTCCTGTCCAAGCTTTCTCCTCTTTAGCTTCCCACTTTTGGCAGGTCTTTGGGGAACAGTTTCACTCCATCTCCTTCTGAAAATCGTGGAGGAGAGTAAGGAAAACATTGTGCTTCCCGAGACCACTCACCACAGAGTTTTAAGCACTAAAAAGCAGGAGGAACATGCTGGGAGAGGGGATAATAGTTTACCCCCCTTAACACAGCCACTAAGAAGGTGGCGATTCTCCATCAGATCTGGATTCTGCTGTCTGCATGCTAGCTCCTGTTTGTCTCCTCTGGTTCCCAGTTTGACCAGATCTCCTCTCTGTCTCAAATCTCTCTTCTGTTCTCTGCCTCCATTGATTGGAGCAAATTCCCAGTTGCACCTTGGTCTTCTGTGCAGCCCCAACCACACTTTTGCAGTTTTGTGGTTCTTCTCATGAGCTGTAGTTTTAACCACCATGGTTAAACAATCCTAATTCCTTAAAGTCTATCACTGCCAAAACCCCAAGCAGCGAGCTGCCCCAGCTTCACTCCACAGCAGGCAAGCCCTTCCATTCCTCCACAAGTTATAGGGAAAGGAAGTCTCCAGGGCAAACAGAATAAAGGCTTCATATACCCATGGCCAGATTCAGCTCTGCTCTGCCCTGATTCCAGTCTCAAAGCTAGCTTCCAGCCAATTAAAAAAAAACCAGAATCAGCCAGAGACACAACTCTCAATGGGGGCAGAAAAAGAGATGGTCCTCCGAAACTCCACCACCTCTTGTTCTCTTTAAATTAACAACTTAAATTGAGAAGAAGGCATGGGCATCAGTCACATATCAACTTGCATGTATCCATCTGAAGTTGTTGGAAGCTTGAAGTTTATAAAGACACCAATCACATTTCAAAAGAGACAACTTGTAGTTTAGTTGGAGTCAGATTCAATACAGAGGCCCCAGTGACAGAAATAGCATCTAAGCTGTGCCTTGAGGCTCAGTTACATCCCTCTTCCAGCCAAAATTTTAATTCAAGCCTGGAACTGTAACTCAGCCAAGTAAGAGATCTGTGTCCAAAATGGCTGCTTTGCTAACTTGTCCTCTTGTTTCCACTAACTATCACTCTCCTGGGTTAAATAGGCTGGCACAGCTAACATAAGGGAAGGAGAGGGAGAAGCAGATAATGAAGGAATCTTTGCCAGTGTAACAGGCTGTCTAAAGTTCAAGGGCTGGATATACTGGGGTGCTACACACTATACCCTATGTTTGGCCAATTATCTGTAGTCGCCTGGCCTTTCATGGCTTAAAGATTGGCAGGCTCTAGTTTATGTGATTATTTCAAGACCTCCTAACACTGATTTCTGAACCAGAGAGCCAACTTCAATTTGTTATTTTGCATTCCACTTGATATTTTTGGCAACTGAAAAGGCCCTTAAGGACAAACTTTTATAGAGGGTGAGATAAATCCCTTCTTTCTCCATCATGCCCTAGATTTAATGAAAATTGATCATGAGAGTCCAAAAATCAGGTTTATGAGATTGATAACTGGTTGCCAAAATTCTTGGATTATCTGACAGGCTAAACATATTTGCTCAAATAAACCATTCAGTTCACCTTGCTTTCATCATTCATTCATCAATCCACTTTTTTTCACTTCTTTCAGGGATATAGAAACATTACAAAATATGTTTATGATTGCAGTTGAGTTCCTGTGCAGAATTACAGCAAATTTATGCATTAGACCACATGTATTAAACTGTTTCAAGCTGTAACCTAATTTTTAAAAAGATTATTAGGCTGCTACAAATTAAGACAGTAACAAGCGCCCACTATGAAGCAGGCACCATGCTAGGCATCAAAAGAATACAGAGACGAAAATCAAACAATCCATGCCCTCAAGGAGCTTGTATTCTTTGAGGTGAGGTAACATACGCACATATAAAAATATTAAATCCAAAGTGATCGTTGAGGGGGAAGGCACTTGCAGCTTCAAGAACTAGGAAAGACATCATAAAGGAGGTGACATCTAAATCAACTGTTGAAGGTATCTAGCAGAAGTGAGGAGGGAGCACATTATGGGGGAGGGAAGGGATGTGTTGTATTGACACACAACTTTACCAAGATGGATGGGTTATAATTCATATAATTGAAGGAAGTACTTCAACTAGATGGGTCAAAGACTCATTTGAATATGATATCACAGACAAATAAATTCATAATTTATTGAATTTTTAAAAAGAATGTGAAACTCCTGATTTCTTCACTAAATCTACACAAGCAATGTTCATATGATTTCCCACAGGCTGAATTCATATTTTCAACTCCACCTTCATCATACTCTTCAGAAAAATTCCTCATCAAGAAACAATCAGCTCTGGTACTCACACCTTATCAATACCCTCAGAAGTTTCTGCCCCTCTGACTGGAGAGCTGGAGGACAAAGCAGAAAATTTCCAAAGCCTCCATTTAAAGAAGGCTCAGAGGATCCACAGTCCAACCATTTCCAACTAGTTGTACTCCTTGAGAGCTATCACCAACATCATGCCCCAGATACCTCCTTCCTCACTCCCCCTTTTAAGCCTCTTTTCCTTTAATGTATTGTCTATTAAATTATAAACTCCTTAAGTACAGGGACTGTCTTTGTTTTTCTTATTTGTATCCCCAGTATTTAGAACACTGCCTCACATATAGTAGGTACTTAATAAATATTTGTTGAATTTAATTAATTGAGTCATAAGCATCTCCAGCCTCCATATCATTCCCTGATATCAAATGTCCTCTTCAATGCTTATTCATCACAAATCATCACTGGGACCAAGCTCAAATCCTATCTACTTCATAAGATCTTCCTAATGACACAAATTTAAATTAATCTCTCTCCAGTCATTTCCTTTGTTCTCATTTTCTATAATACACAATTAGAATTTTTTAAAATCCTAATCTGATGTAACCCCAATATGATATTCACAGTGCCTATGGTAGCTATCAATATGACAGCACAGTTCTGAATCATAAAATATAACAGATTCTGCACACAGAAGATGGAACCAAAACATTCAAACACCAAAAAGCCAAATCCCAACACCAGAAAACCAAATCCATCATAGCAACAAAGAAATCTATACACAATAACAATGCAGGGGGCACTACCATCCCCAAGCCTTCCCTCTGTTAGACTTCCCACAAACCAGTTCCCTTAAACAAATCATAAATTGAGCTGGAAAGGGGAATGGGAAACCATTCCAGTATCTTGGACAAGAAAACCCTGAATGAGGTCATGAAAACTACTCAACAACAAAGCAGTCAAGAAGCTTATATTCTATTGAATATGTGTACGTAAATATGTATATATAAATAAATACAAAACACTTGTGAAATCTGGACAAAGTAATCCGAGGGAGGGCACTAGCAACTGTGTGGAACACGAAAGACTTCATGCAGGAAGTAGAACTTCATCTAAGTATTTCAAAGAAAGCAAAATAGAGAGGTATATCCTCAGCAACATCATTTTAGACTGCTCTTGATTTGTTTTTCTTGAGCCAAATTTTCTGCCCCAATGGGAATAAAAGCTTTTTGGAAAGAGAGACTGTTTCATTTTTGTCTCAGCATCTCTAGCACCAAGCATACTGACTGTCTTGCACGTAGCAGGTACTTAACAAATGCTTGTTGTTTCATTCATTGATTGATTAATTTCTTTTGAATAGAAAGGTGGTGTTATTGGCCTGACATCTCTATGACATATATTTTCATTTGAGTTTTGCTTTAGTTATGTTAAGCAAACTAGGTCCTCTTATTTGGTGCATCCAGTACCAAAAAGCATGCCTTTCTGACATGGTTTGCCAGGTGAGAAATTGCAATGTATGATTATAGGGTTTTTTTCTCCTTTGCGAAGTTAATTAAATCATAATAGGATTGAACCTGCAACTTAGCCTCATTTAAAGTCATGCTTTAATCATCTGGGCTAACTAGCCTAATTTGTCCCAATTTTTACTGCTTTCAATGGCAAACCACTGAAATTATTTAGAAATGTGGCATTGGTTGTAAACCATGCATCTATATGCTGGAGGAGGAAGAGGTATTTCTTTTTTCTTGCTGGCACAAAACAAATGTTTTGAGCAAGAAGAAAGTGTCTATTTTGTATAGATTTCAAAGAAAACAGTATCACAAATTGTGACCTATAAAGAATAACTATTTAGGGGTGTGGACAGAACAGCATGTCATACTCAAGCTCTGTTACCAATCCTGCCTCTGGATGTTTAAAGTCATTTTAGTTCATGACCATTAAAAGAAAATCAATTTGCAATGGAAATTGTTTAGTAAGACTTTTTTTTTTTTAAAGAACCCTTCCTTAATACATATTGTTCCTACTCCTAAGGATGCTTCTATTATTCAAAATTCTGCAAAATTATCTGCTCCAAATGTTGAAAGTGCCTCAAGGCTGAATGTATTCCTCTATTATATTCAGCATGCACAGATTTTGCTGAAGAGATGGTAAAAGCTCCAATTTAATCCAGCTTTCAGACAGATGTTATTTCACTTATGGGGAAATAATTTTCTTAACTCACTTCTTCCTGCTGTCATTGAAGGGGAGAGGTCTTCCTAATGATTAATATTTGACATTATTCAGTATTGGAGTTGGGGTTTTGACTACTGAAATGCCCCCCTTCATTTACTGCATAAATGATTCATTTTTTTATGCTCCTGTCACATAGAAGGGTAATAATTTCATGCTGAATAGAAAAAAGCACAGTGGTAGTAATAATATTTGCTTACAAAAATATTCTATTGACACTCTAAGCATATTAACTACTGTAGATAATGCATATTTTAAGAAAATTTCCTAGCTTAGCTACAAAGCCAACAAAAAAAACCACCATAATTTGTAAAGGTAGCATTTTTAAAGGAAAAAAACACTTTTGCCCTAGAATTTCTCTATATATGATTGGAAATTAACATGTACCAGGACAACTTATTTTAGAATGTCAGGGAAATTATACTGTTTCCCATCATAATGAGAAACTTGGGTATAAAGATAATAAATTGAAAATGAGCATTGTATGTCTGTTTTCCTTGTTTCAGAGGACCACAGATTTAGATCTGGAAAGGATCTCTTAGTTTTATCTAATTGAACTCTCTCATTTTACAGATGAAAAAACTGAGGCTGAGATGAGTCAAGTAATTTTCCCAAGGTCACATAATGAGAAAATGGCAATTCCTCATATATAGAAAACTTTCCACTGTATTTAAATTCATAACAAGGCATTATTTTTATTCTTTATTGAATGACCATAAAGTTCGTTTACTCAAACATAGCTTCACTCCCTCTTTTTGGTCAAGTGTAGATATGATAGCTGCTCCACCTTTCTCAACATGATAGCAATTCTACCCAGTTCATTGTGATTTAAACCAAAGGATTGTGAAAATAGATAGATACGTGCCTCCCTATTCTTAAAGGCACAGAAATGCTGGAGCCAAGAGGGATCAGTGAGATAATTAGGCCAAACTGCTCATTTTATTGATGAAGATATTAGGTTCAAAACAATGAGGTTCTTAGCTAAAATCACATGGTTATTTAAGACAAGGATGGGATTACAGCCCAGGTTTCCTAAAACCTATTGCGGTATTCTTTCCACTCTGTCATATTGTCTGTGTGTACTATGAAGAAAGTGATTGAGGAAAGGCAGAAGAGAGGGAAGGGAAGGAAGAAGGGGAAAAGGAAGGAAAGAAGGAAGGAAGGAAGGAAGGAAGGAAGGAAGGAAGGAAGGAAGGAAGGAAGGAAGGAAGGAAGGAAGGAAGGAAGGAAGAAAGGAAGGAAGGAAAGAGGGAGGGAAAGAAAGAAGAAAAAGAGGGAAGAAGGGAGGGAGAGAGGAAAGAAGAAAGGTTAGCCTATACTGAAAAATATTTAGGACTGACAGGAAAGAAGTTATATGTCTGTCTTTTATAACTATATATAAACCTGTATATGTAATTTTCAAAAATGCATGCATATGATAATTGTCAAAGTTGGTTTATTGACTCCATTGGTTGACAATAATTATGGTGGACTAAGAAGATGTTTTATTTGAATCATTCCTTCCATGCTAATTGATGTTTAACTGGCCTGGGTAATCGTTGGAATGACTTTCTAGGGCTAAATGCAACTAGAGTGTAAAAGGCACGCCTTTTAGCATCGTAATAATAACATAATAATGTTAATAATAATCCAGAGCCTCTTGTCAAATGAATAAGAGCTTCTCATTTTGCACCCTGGGAAACTGAACCATAGGTCAAACCACAGAGGAACCCAAAGTACATAATCAGCTAGCAGAGCTGGAAATATTGTGTAATAGAACTGCACTTTAATCATCAGGAGAAAAATCCATAGGACTCTCACCATGAGAGTTACTTAGCCACATTTAGAGGACCCATCATTATGAAGCAATGGGAGAGTTCTGAGTAACATAGACTGCCCCCTACAGTCACCTCACCTCTCCCTCATTCAGCCTTCTCCCCTGCAGTGATCTGGTCTCTTAGAAAGCTCTAACCCCAACCTCTACTTGAGTGTTTCTGTAATTTGCCCTCTGCCTATGACTTTTAATGTTGGTATCATTTATCAGTGGGCTACTTGGCCTGCTATATGGAGTTCCTGCAGGCTCTTGAACTGATGGACACAAATGGACTTTCCCCATATCAGCATTGTATTGTCACCAGAAGTAAAAAGAACGGCCAACCCAGCACCAATTATTGGCTCAAGACCATCTGAAGCAAGCAGGGGTTAAATCCCTAGCTGAAACGCTGAGCTGTTGCTTTCACACATTACACTGATAGCGTCCTCTCCCACCTTCAAGATGGCCATGCTGGCATTGCTTGCTTTTCTTAACCCTTGGTTTTGTGGGGAGTGAGAGTTGGGTGGTCGCTGTTCTTTTAGTGTACCCGATGTGTCATTAGTCTCTCTGAATATATGTGTGACACTAATTCATCTTGTTGAGAAGTAAAAAGGGCAACAAAACACAACTTCAGTCAACCACTCTTTTGACTGAAATGATACCGAGTATTTTTAGAGCCTTGAATTGTATTAGTACCATGTATACATTGTCTTTAGGATTCTTCACAGTCATTAAGCAAATTTTCCAATTGTCAACACCCATAAATATAGTACATGCTTAGTTTTAAATTCCATAGTATAGGTGAGCAATTTTGAAAGTTAGCTGAGCCTTGTAGCAGAGCCCGCACTCCAGTGGGCTTGAGAGATCACTAGCTTCATTCATACTTGGACATCTCTCCAGGGAGTGGAAGTTAAAGACTGTAGATTAATAGGATATGTGTATATGTGTATGTGTGTATGACTGCTTCTCTTCTGTTTGGCAGTTACATTACACATTTTTTAAGTATCTTAATTTTTTTTTTCCACAGTGTTGTTCATAAGACAAATAAAATCAAAAGCCACCTCTTAAAGAGTTTTTACATTTAGCTTTTCATCCTTTATTTAACTAAATGCTCATAGTAAAAATTTTTAAATGAAATCAATTTAAATGTTTCCAAAATATGAACAGATTCCAACATGGTATCAGAAGAAGTGATGAGTTTGGAATAACGACCCTTGGCTTCAAATTCTCCCTCACATACTTATTAACTGCATGATCATGAGCAAATCATTTAGCCTGTTAGAGTCAAAGTTTCCTAATTTATTAAAAGGAATAATATTTTATGTTGTATTTCTTTAGGTTAACATCAAAAAAAAGTTCTTTACAAATCCCAAACTACCATGTAAATGTGAAGATTTTTGTTTTGTTTTGTTTTACTTAATGTGATCTTAGACAAGTCACAACTTCTCAAGGCTTCAGTTTCCTCACCTGTAAAATGAAGAGATTGGAGTCAATCATCTTTGAGTTTCATCACTGGTATTTTATAATTTATGAAGGAAATTCAAAAAACATTCCGAAAAAGTTTTGAGGAATATCAACAACATTCTATTAAGTCTGTAGCCTTCCAAACTGACTACTTTGAAAGGAATAACAATTGTATGTACATTTATAATATAATACATTTATAATAATTATATATATTATATATACATATATATAATATATATATAATACATTTAAAATATGTACATTTCTAGTATTTTTAAAAACCTGTTTTGTTGCCATAAAATCTCCTTCATATGTGACATTTCCCCAAAATTGATTGTAAATTTCTTTAAGGGCAAGGACCAGTTCTCATATCTCTCTGTATTAAAGTCCTAGCATAGTAACTTGCTTGTGGTTAATACTCAGTAAATGCTGATTGATAATGATAATGTTAAGACCTTAATAGCTAATTATGATAACAGAAAGGTTTGTATAGCCCTTTAAGGTTTGTAAAGTTCTTTACAAATATTCCAAGTATAATTCTAAAAACAACCCTGTATAGTAGGTATTATTATTAAATCCATTTATAGATGGGGATACTGAAGCTGAGGCTAAGTGATTTGCCTAGGGCCACATAGTGAGTAAATGTCTGAGGCAGGATCTGAAGTCAAGTTTTCTTTATTACAAGTTCAGCACTCTACCCACAGTGTGCTTTAGCTGCCCATATATTGATATGGGAAATTTGGGGCCCAGAGAGATTAAAGCCAATACTGCAAAGGCAGCAATTAATTCAGAAAATGAAATTTCTGTTGTATAGACTGTTAACTACCTATAAGGTGAGCTAAGCCTTGTAGACAGGTTGTATGCTTCAGTGGGTTTGAGAGATCACTAGTTTAAACCACATCTAATCCATTATTTAAAGCAACAATATTAATATCACCAATGGCAGACTGGAGGGCAATTAGGACATAACAGAAAAGTGAAACTTAGTGACCACATCCTTTCATTATTTCCTCAGTCTATCCAAGAGCAGTTTATAAAATCTTCTTTGAAATAAAGAGCAAACCATGCCCATCTCGTTTCTTTTTTCTAAACATCAGGAGAACATCATTAATGTTTAATATTTGAACACAGGCCAAGGTTTCAGTTTGTAAGTCTCGAGGGTAAAGAGTTTTGATAATTGAATGATTTCCGGCAGGAAAATGCATTCCTGAATCCACATGCATTCATTTCAAACCCAGTCTCAATTGCCAAGAAGCTTATTTATTCTGTGTCTGGGGCTTTCCAGTTTAAATACCTTCCTTTTGCTTCATCACTATGTCCACTTGCATTTGGTGTACAAATTGTTTTCTCGTCGATTCCATGCCTCTGTGTATTACTTGAAGAATATGCCATGGGGCTCACAGACGGTCCAAGGTGACTCGAGCACCGTGGCACAAAGTGCTGAATGATTTTTTTTTTATTGTGAAGTATTGAAACTTATAACATGGTTTTTAGATATTTATGAGCAATGGTCGAAAAGCTTCTGTTGTCACCAAGCTCAAAATACATAGTGTGGTGGATTAGGGGGTGTCTTGGTCTCCTTTTCCTGCTCTCCCTTTTTTTAAAACTATTTGTGTTGTATTGTGTAAACAAGTTCCTTTCATTAATTATATTTCCTTAGATATAGTCTCCCTTTTAAAGGCTGGCCTGCCAGAAGTAATATCTTTTCTTCAAATTCTAATCTTACTGTTCTAACTAGTCTGGTTTTTATTTTTCTAAAATGTGTCAAATTAATAAGGTGCCCTTGAGAACTCTATTGGTAGTTGGTCTGGAGGGTAATTAAATAATCTTTGATTATATGCACTTTGTAGCAAACCAAATTAGGTATTTCAAAAGAGGAAAATAAGACTCTTGCTTTGATTATAGCATATGTAAAATTTCTGCATCCACTATTCACCAGTTCTCGTTTATCAGGCAAGTCATTTTGCTTCACTGACACTGAGTTTCCTCACCTATAAAATGATGGGAATGACCTCTGAGTTCTCTTCTAGATCGAAATCTGTAATCCTATAAAGCTATAACCACAGATACATACTACACAAATTGACAATTTTAACCATCATTTTCTAGTTATGTGTAATGGGCACACTGTTGTCAAAGCCTTGAGTAAGAATGATTGTGGAGTGCCTAGAATGATGCCTTCTTGGTTCCATCCCAGACTTATTTTGGATTTCAAAACCATGTCCCTCAACTTCTGGCTCATCCTGGAGCTTCGCTTAGCTCCTAGCACCTCTTTGTCCAGGAGAAGGTGATAGAGTACCAGGCATAGACAGGAGTTCAAATATGGCCTCAGATATTTACCAGCTGTGTGACCCTCAACAAGCCATTTAATGTCGTTTCCTCATTTCTAACATGGAGATAATAATAGCACCTAATTCCCAGAGCTGTGATGATGTAATGACATCATAATTATAAAGCTCTTAGCACAGTAACTGGCACATGCTAAGTGCTGTATAAATGTTAGCGATTATTATAATTATATCCCTCCCACACCACTGACATACCTGCCTTTGTGGACAGGCTCAGACTGAGCCTACAGTTGGTTCCTACTCCCATTCCTGAACTTCTCTGGAATTCAAAACCAAGCCTCTAGCCTACAGCTTTCATCTTTGACTCCTCCTCTTTCTGCACCCTTTGCTGTGCTTTTTCTCCTAAGTAGACTATTAGCTTTTTGAGGACAGGAATTGTCTTTCTATGCATTTGTACTTAAATCCACAATGCTCAGAATAGTGAGTGGTACAGTAAGGGCTGAATAATTCTTATTTCCTTCCTTTTCTTAGTAGGTGGCTAATTAATCCTTATTGAGAATTGAATTGGGACAAGGAACTGAAAGAGGAATGGGACAGATGTTTGGAGGTCAAAAACATTTATAAAATTGTCAGTTTCATATGTAGCTACTCTCTCATTTACTCCCCATAAGTAATCAGCTGCCAAATACTGTAACTTCTCTCTAGCTTCTCTTGCAGATGTCCTCCTTTTACTCATACAGTCACCACCTTAACTTAGACTTGCATTACTCTCACCACATTACTTCAATAGTCTCTTGTTTGATCTCCCTCCTCAAGAATCTCCCTATGGCAACCCTTCTTTGTCAAAGATCACAAAATGATTTCCTGAAAGGAGAGGTCCACACATGTTGCCCACATACTCAATAAACTTCAGTGGCTCCCTATTCATTCTAGAATCAATAATAAACTCCTGGTATATCTATTTACAACCTCACCCCTTTCTATCTTCCCAGCCTTTTAACATGTTACTTCCCCTCCCTGCACTCTGTGGTCCTGCCATACTGACTTACTTGCTGTTTCTCTCATGACATTCATTTTCCTGGCTGACCCTGCCATGCTGGAAATGTTCTCCTTCCTAACCTACCTCTTGGAATCCTTGACTTCCTTTAAGACTGTCTTCAAATATCATCTCCTGTAGGAAGCCTTAACTGGTCCCTGCCTTCCACTCCCACCCAGCTCCTGGTGTATTCAGCTCTAAGATTACCTCCCTTGATGTATTTATTTTACATGTACTGATTAATGGATTTCTTGTCTCTTCTTTTAGAATGTAAGCTCCTCAAAAGCACTGCATTGTTTTTGCTTTTTCTTTTATTCAGCACTTAGTACTTAAAATAATGTCTGGCCTTAATAGGTACTTGAAGTACTTGCTGACTGATTTGTTTGTCACATCAGAAATAATTATTATGAATAAGTATAAACCTTGTATATCTGACTTTCAAGTGATATATATTTCTTCAGTGGAACTGGGGAGAGTCCATCAAATATTCATTAGAATAAAAATGGTTGCATAAGTAAAACACAGAAAAATATCAAGCAATTTTATAAAATGTTATAAGACAGTCAGATATGTGCTCTCTTCTTTAAGCTTTTTTATTTGATTCTTCATTTCATAAAAAACTCCAAAGAAACAAAGTAATGTATAATATAATCATGGATTTGGGGTGTGGAGGACCTGGGTTGGAATCCTAGGGAGGTTACTTACTCCTCATGTGAATTTGAAAAATTTGCTTAAGCCTTGTAGGCTTTCTACGTTTGAGACTAGATAATGTCCACAGTCCCTTCCAGCTCTAAATGATTTGTCTAGACAGAAACTATTGGAAAAGATTGATGTTTTGAGGTTTGGTTGTTTTGAATGACTGTTAAATTGTGTGTGTATGTGGGTGGGTGTGTGCGCGTGTATGTGTTTTAGTTACTTAACTCAAGCAACTGGTTAGATTTGTCTACATGATACCAAATAACTAGTTTGAGTAAAAATCTTCATTGTCAAGAAGTTATTTTGCAGTCAAAAAGTTATTTTAGTTGCTTAGCACTGTACAGATTGAGTTACACAGACTCAAGCCCTGCCCTCAAGGAAATAAATTTATGCATGAGATGAATTGTTATTGAATTAAAATTCATTGAGCCTGCCTGTATCCTCTTTAGGGAATAGATAGCTTGGCAATAAAACACAAAGTTGTTTCATTTTTGTTTCCATCACTGTTGGTTAAAGGTTTCACATTTGGCTTTGCCTGCCTTCCTTGTCATTAGGAATGATAAAACATTTTCCCCCAAGGTCTCTAGTGAAAGAACTTGGCAGTTCACCTAATGACTCCTTGTTCTTTAGTTTCCACGTGGTCCATTGACTTCTTCCTTTTGAAATTTTAAGTTTACATGAGTCTTGGCCACTTTTTGCCGTCATTTTTTTTGTTCAAGGTTTTCCTTAATATGTGGCTTTGTCCTCTATCTGAAATGACAACAAAGCTAACCTGTCAGTTGACTGATTAATGAAATAAATAATAGCTGATGTTTGTATGGGACGGTAAGGTTTGCAAAGCTCATTACATACATTATTCTATTTGACCTTCACAATAATACTTATCCCCACTTTACACAGGAGAAAACTGAATCTCAAAGAAGCTAAATAACCTATTCCTGATCACCTAATTAGGAACAATCGGTCAAGCACTTATTAAGTGCTTAGCCTGTGCCAAAAAAAAAAGGTGCTAAATACTGAGAGGAGAAAAAAAAACTACTACTTGGTTCCTGCCCTTAAGAAGCTCATATTGTAATAGCGGGAACAGCATGCAAGCAACCACACATATAGGAGTTAAGTATCATGCAGTACAAATGGAAGTAAGGTCATCCCTGCTTCCACACAGCGTTCTTTCCATGGTACAGCTCTATCAAACCCAAACAGATGGATGAATATAGAAATGAACACAGCAAAAATGTCTGACTTTGCAGTTTTATAGCTAAGCTCACCTAACCCTGGTATATTTTAAAGGCTCTATTACAAATCCTATATGAAGCATAAATTCTAAAGAATATGTAGATGTCTCTCAGTAGTTTTTCCATGTGAAAATATTTTGTTTGAAATTCGGTACAAAAGAGTATCTGGAGCTAATAAAAGGAAAAATCTGATTCCCTCCAGATGAGTGAATTTAAAACCAAGTTTTCTCACTGAAGAATAACAGAGTGGATAATCTTCTGGAAGCCATGTTAAATAAATCAAGTTTTTTTTACTTTAAAAGCCATGACAACTTACTGATTTTTATTATACTTTAAAACTTTTAATAAATAACACAAAACTCAAGACTGTTTAATTAACTAGAAATAGTAACCAATTTGAAAGCGATTTAATGTGCAACTCTCTTGGTAACACTTTATGTCACTTGTGACTGATAATAACCAGTCAGACAGTTACAGTTGCTAACCTTTCATTTTCCGGATACCTTTGTGCCTAACAAACAAAATGGATTTTGTACTAATAGGAGGAAGAAAAAAGAAAGAAAAGTATTTGCCTTAAACTCCTCCTATCATGTACAATTTAAATATATACGTATATAAAATATTCAAGTGTGTATTTATATATTTCTATATTTCAGTGTTGCATATCGTCTGCCATGGTAAATGTGTTGGTTGTTTTGCTGAAGTGATGTGTTTCTTTTCTTTTAAATACTTGTTGTAAACTTGAGGAGGGTTATAAACGTAAATAAATATAACTGAAGAGTAAAAGTCATCAATAAATCTTTTAATCTTAATTTGTTGATACATTTTGTTTTTACATCATCTTTACATTATTTCTCAGTGTGTCCCTCTCTACCTTCTCTGCCTTAAAAATCCTTCTTTGCAACTAAGATTTTAAAAGAAAGGGAAAAAAACAAAATTAGCACTTCACTTACGTCTAACAGTACATACAATATTCCACATCTGAATTTCCCTACTTCTGCAAAAAGGGGGAGGAAGCACATTCTCTCAGCTCTACTCTGAACTTACCTAAAATTTAAAAAAAATAAAGATTTCATTCAAAAATTAAACTAGAGAAACAGCTTGAAATAATGGATGGGCAACTGGCCTTGGAGTCAGGAAGCCTTCGGTTCAAGTCGTCCCTCTGAAATGAAAAACTTTGACTATGAACTTTATCAAGAGATGATGTATGTAGAATGTCATACATTTTTGGAAATGGACAATATGGGAATTTATTTTGCCTAACTATACTTATTTCTTGCAAGGCTTTTGTTTTTCTTCCTCTCTCCTCCTAAGGGTGGAGAACAGGCACAGGGATAGGGAGAAAAAATAAACAGATGATCATGGAAAAACTGAGACTTGTTTTTAAAAAAAGATCAAGAAAAAATAATTAACATTCTCACTGACTTCAGGTAACTAATTTATAAATTCGTCCTCTGCATAAGCTTAAGGCTGTTGTTCAGTCCTGTAAACTCTTCATCACTACATTTTGAACTTGGACCAACTTCTAGAGATAGCAGAGGACAGAACGTCTTGATGTGCTATGATCCATGGGATCAGGAAGAGTTAGATACAGCTGAACAACTGAACAATTGAACGACAATAAGCATAAGGTGTTTCCCTCTGATGGGTGGGTAGGAATGGGAGGGGGAACAAGGATTTATTGACTACCTGCAATGTAACAGACACTACTAAGCACGTTACAAATATTTCATTTGGTAAGGTAGATACTATTATAATCATCTCCATTTTATAGTTGAAGGAACTGATGTCAAGATTAAATGACTTGCCTAGAGTTACAGAGTTGTGTCTCAGGTCAGAGACTATCTGGTCTAACCTCATTTAATAGATAAGTAAAATGAGGTTTAAGGTAGTGGCACAGCTCAGAATTGAACCTTGGAGTCAAGGTATCAAAGGCAGACTTCAAGTCCAGATATTTGATAGAAGCAGGATATGTATGCTGATTTTTTCTTATCTATCTGCCTTTAGAGTTGAATTAAACTTGCCTAGTTTGTCTCTTCTTCATTCACATCTGTGAATCGACTGCCTCACTAAATTAAATACCTTCATCAAGAATAACATCCTCGAGGCATACGAACTCTTTAGTGGTACATCTTTCTACTCGCGGAAAATGTTGGGTTCAGATTTCAGTATCCTTTGAGGTTACTGTAGAAGCAAAAGAGCAACCTGGGGGTGCTTAAACTTAAGTAGAGTGCTTAATAAAAACAGCGCATTTGCATAGTCATCGATTCCCTTAACAAATAGCTGCCCCATTGAGGTTGACATTTATACTTGCCTTACCTGTCAATCAGCTCTAGCCTTCTGGCTAATTAGGAAACACTGGAGCATAAGCCAGAGGGGAAAATGAATGGCCAAATTAGCAGGAATTGTCTCTTTTCGGTGGGGAAAAAAAGGCACTGGATGAATGTAGTTGGGCTGAAATGTAATGTTGAATACATCAATGACTGTGGAATTTCACAAGCTTTTAGAATCACTATTTGGAATTTGAGCCAGAAAATCCAGACTTCATAAACTCAAAGGTTCAATTTCGAGCCTCAGTTTACTTATCTATTAAATGAGATTAGACCAGATAGTCTCTAAATTCCTCTGCCTACTTTAAAACTTTGTGCTCATTCACCAAGAATTTATTAAGCAGAAAATTGTGTAGCAGCCCATTGTGTTGAGTCTGAAAAATATAAAATAAAAAATCATAGTCTTTCCAGTCAAAGAACTGATGTTCTCTCAGTAAAAAACAGTATATAAAAAGATAAATGTAGGTGTATGCTCTAGCTTCCCTGGCAAGTGCATGAGGCTACACCTCCCTGGAAATTTCCAAAAGAGTACCTTTAGAAGGCAGCTGGGTACTACAGTAGATAGAGTGCCGGACCTGGAGTCAAATCCAGCTTCAGACACTCACTAGCTGTGTGACTCCTGGCAAGTCATTTAACCCTGTTTGCTTCATTTCCTTATCATTAAAATGAACTGGAGAAGGAAGTGGCAAGCCATTCCAGTATCTTTGCCAAGAAAACCCCAGATAAGGTCCTGAAGGGTCAGGCACAGCTGAAAAATGACTGAATAACAACAAATAACAAATATTTCTACTCTATTACTATTGGCTCTAGCCCCTACAAGTTTTACCCCCTACCCACTCATTGCTGAGACCCCAGTTTCGTTTAACATAGGTCAGCTTTCACAAATGTCTATTTACTTCTAAGATATGGCAAGAACAGACATACACTTATTTCCCCCACCTCAGGAAGCATACCCTCCCCTATACTACATTAGCCCTAGGGAGAGGAGAGGTAGTATAACCTACCTCAGGTTATACTGATCCCATCAAATCCAAGTCATCAAGAGTCTCCTGAGCAGGATTCCCAGAGTCCTCCATGTGAAGAAGCACTCTGTGTGTTCCAGATTCCCATTCCATAAATAAATATAAAATATATGCAAAGAAAAAAACAAAGTCATGGGGGAGGGGTGGAACTGTCAACTAGAGGGAATCAGGAAGTATACTAAAGGAAATGGCTCTTGAATAGCATCATATTACATGACTACAGCCATGGGGAAAGCTTTCTGTGAAAATTCAGAGTAGGAAAACGGTACATGGTAAATGCAGGACCAATTTGTTAGCAGTATAGAGTACATTAAAGGCAGCAACATACCTTGGAAAGATAACTAGAACCTTACTGTGAAGGGCTTTAAATACCACAGGGATTTTTATTTTACCTTAGGCTAAAGGCAAAAAGGACCCAATGGAGCCTTTTAAAGTGAGCTGGGAGAGGCATAATCAGACTTGTGTTTTAGCAATATCAATTTTGCTGCTATGGGGATGATAGCTTGGAGAAGAGATATACTTGGGGCAGGAAAGACAGTTAGGAGACTATTGGGATGGTTCAGGAAAAAGTAGATTTTATTGACTTTTATTAAAATATTGAATATAGTCACAATCAAAATGTCTTCTCAACCAAATTAAATTTTGATCACATCTAAAAAATAAGCAAGCTTTTTAACTCAAGCCTCTACAACTGAATTAAGCAAATGCTTGTTAAACATTATATCCAAGGAAAAAATGTACAATGAAATAATTAAAATACTCAATATGTGCACTGTCTTTGCATCAGAAATGCACTGGATTACTTTGTAGCTAGAGGGAAATGTGTGTTAGGGATTATGAGGAGCCATAAATGTTTCAGTATAGTCTATAAAGTCATTCAGCATGCTATACTGGATAAAGGTCTACATCTATAGTCACATGATCATAGATTTAGTGTTATAAGAGATCTTTGAGCTGGTCTAGTCCAAATATCTCATTTTATTGAGACATGAAGCCAAGACCAGGAAAGGCTAAAAGCCACACAAGTAATTACTGGCATTAGCAGGGCACCAATCTTCTGAATATAAATCTCTATCTACTATACCAAGACATGGGTTAAAATTCCAGCTCTACTAAGGACTAGGATGTGTGATCTTGGCCAAATCTTTTAACCTCTCTCAGCCTCACTTTCCTCCCCTATAAATTAGAGATAATAATTCTCACATTATTCAATTCACATAAATTTAGTAAGGAAAATTCGTTATAAACAAGACTACTATTGAATGAATGCTGAAAAAGTGAAGGGAACCAGTATAGATGACTCCTCCCAAGGAAGAAAGGGAAGACATCACCTGGCAGTGGGCACTTACTGACTGTTCATTTCATGCAGTTTAGAGAGCCAGGACAAGAACTTGAATTGGCAGTACAGTTCAGGCGAAGATTTCATCTTACATTTGTGTCTATCTGTCTGAAAGTGTTACAGGACATACTTCGTCTCCTTTAATGAGTTTCATTACCTATTCAAGTCTAAACCAAACCTATTCATTGAAATCACTTGATTTGTTAGTAATTTTTAATTTTTGACAATGGAGGGTCACAATAATTTTACCTTTACAACCAACTGTACAATTTCAGTTATTTTTCTACAAACACAATCATTGAAGAATTTTTGCTATACATTTTCTTAGAAGTTAGTTGAAGATGTTACTTTGTTACTTGATTTTCTAAGAAAAATAAAATGTTTACATTTATTCTCATTATACATTATCTTTAAATGAGGTAGCATGTAAAGTGTTTTTCAAAACTTAGAGCACTATATAGTGCTACTTATTATTAGCTGTTATCATTATCTCAACATACTGTTCAATGTTTGAGCCCGTAATTTTGTAATATTGTAATACTGAGCCCTTGTAATTTTGCTACATTCACTTCTAATTTTTCAGCATGTGGTTATTCTTTCCACTTACATTTTTGTAGTTATTGTGTATATTGTTCTCTTGACTCTGCTCCATCCTGCATCAATTCTTATGGATCTTTCCATTCTTCTCTGTATTCATCACATGCATCATTTCCTACAGAACAGTAATATTCCATTGTAGTCACATACCACAATATGTTTAATCATTCCCTAATCAGTGGACATCAATTTGCTTTTCAAATCTTTGCTATCACAAAAAGTGCTGCTATAAATATTTGTTATATATGGGGGCTTTCTTTTTAATCAATGACTTCCTTAGGGCATATGACAAATGATAGATATTCTGGTTTGTAGGTATTGAAGTGTTAGTCACTTTATTTGCATAATTTCAAATTTCTTTCCAAAATGTTATACCATTTTACAGCTCTACTGACCATGGATTAGTGTGCCGATCATTCCACAACCCCTCCCACACTGAGGACCATCATTTTTGGTCATCTACAAATTTTCAGTGTGTGAGTTGAAACCTCAAGGTTGTTTTGTTCTGCATTGCCTTTATTACCAGTAATTTAGATAATTCTTTTCAGTGACTGTGAATACTTTGCACTTCTTTGTAGAACTATTTGTTCATAGCCTTTGACCATGTATCTATAGGGAAGTTCTTATAGCTTGTATCATAAAAATAATCAAAAACCACAAATTATTGGCTTTAAACACTCTCCTCCAACAAGGTATTTCCTATATGTAGTTTAAGATGAAGTAGTAGACATAAATAGGCTGCAAAATTAGGTTTCAGCAATGAATTATTATATGCAAAAGATCGTATGAAAAATTTAATCAGAGATATATGACCAAAAAATAAGATAGACCTCTCATGTAACAAAGAGAGAGGAATATAAGATGAATGGCCTTGTAATATCAAGATCCTAGAAGAAACCACCCAGCAAAGTGGGCAGATCCCCTATACAGGATTTTCCAGAAGGCATAGGCAATACTTGTACACAATTAGAATGGAAGAAAAGCTCTCCCTGTGTTTCCTTGGAGTAAGTACCTAAATAAATGAAATCAAAGATCTATTGAAATATTTACCAAGCAGTATGAGAATGCATTGAACAAAAAAATAATAAATTCAGTATGTCCTTTTTTCTCCCATTTTGAGCAATTTTGTGATTGACTTTTTAAGGGAAAAAATGCTGAGAAATTTAGTAAATTATCAAATACAAACAAGCTTCTGAATCCATAAAATATTTGCCCCAAAAATTGACTGTGTATGCAAACAACATAGTATTAGCATTTCTTAATGCCATTCAATATGATTGATGGTTTTCTTTTATGGCGGTCAGTTCAGTTTATTTTGGATTTTAATCAGTGAATTACTGCTCCATAAGACAAAAAAAAATGGTAGCTTAAAATGTCTACCCCAAATCCTACAACTAAAATAATGTTTTTGGAAATTTCAAAATTTGCAAACATAAATCCCCATGAAACAATAAATCGTGGCATATTTTTAGAAAGAATGTGAAATTTAAGTATAACAGTTTGTGTGGGAAAGACTGATTTGTTGCAAGTAATTTATAAAGCAGTTTAGAATATTTTGTTCTAGACATGGTTTTAGTCATTCCATTCACTAGAATTGTTGACTCTAACTTAGCTATCCTTCAATATTTCAACAGACACAAGATCTCCTTGGTGTGAGTACTCCTTATTCAGAATGGATCACAACTCAACCATGCCTTCTTACTGCATACAGTCCTTCCATATTCTTCTATAAATCCTTCAAAGAGCATCCTCCTAACAAGTTCTCTTTCTAGGGATTTTTTCCGTTTCAAATGTACCAAGTGAGCACTCAGGGTGTTCAGTTATCCCAGCTCTCCTCCTTTTCACAGCATACATTTCCTCAATAAAAAAAAAAAAAAAAAAAACAGGTTAAAGAAAACCCTTTGCTTATCCAAATGGGGCTGTAGTTATGTGGCTTTTCTTTATCTTTCTAACTCATCTAATCATGTTTCCAAAGCTGAATATCTCCCAAGTTTTTTCTAATGGGTTTTATATTGTTTTCATTGGACTTTTCATGGAAAATATAGCTTCTCATTTATGTCAGTACTTGGCCTCATTCAAAATTTATTGACATAATTTTGTTTTTAATGGCATAAAAGTTTTAACTAAGATAAGAAAGAGGTCTATGACAATAAAGAGGCCATAGAGTCATTCAAAACACAAATGCAAATATTAAAATATTCAGTAACTTATTTCATTCAAATATAGAATTAATTAGGAGAATGGTAACCAAAGAGACAAAGATACTATTAATTTCATTCTTAAAATAAAACACAAACAAGTTTGATAATATTATGAATTTTAGATGATTAAAAAAACAACAACAGAGATTTGCTGCCCCAGTTTTCAAAAGGAGGAAGAAGGTTTAATGTTAAAGTCATAGGATCATAAGTTCAATTTTAAGTACAAGCAAAATCTAGGATGCATTATTAAATGGACAATTCAAGAGCACTAGAAAGAACAGCAAAAACCACTATGAAGCAGTATGACTTTATTAAGAACAGTGATTCCCTATATTAGCTTGATTAGTGACCTGATAAAACAAAGAAATGTCATAGACACAGTGTGCTTGAATTTCATCAAAGCATTTGAAATATCTCTCATGATAAATATTCTTATGGATAAGAGAGATCTGAGCTACCTGAAAAGACAGTCTGGTAAATCTGAATTTGCTTGAATGCATACCCCAAAGTAATGAGTACTGTTGACGAATGTCAATCCAGAGGGAGAGCTGTAGTCTAGTGCAACCGGATTCCACCCTCTGGTCTTCTTTTGCTCCACATTTTCATAAATTATTTGGATAGAAAAATAATATCTAATAACTATATAGAGTTTAAAGTTTGCAAAGTGCTATGAATTCTTCATTTGATCCTCACAACAGCCCCAAGAAAGGTCACTAAAAATTTCATTTTCCCCATTTTAAAAATGAAGGAATGGGGAAGAAAAGAGGTTTAGTGGACCAGGATCACACAGCTAATAAGTGTTTAAGACAGGTTTTTGGATTCAATGTCCTGACTCTAAGTGCAGTGTCCTATCCACTATACTATCCATATATCTAGAAGGAAATAAATAGATTAATGAAAAAATTTGCAGTCACAATAGCATAAAGAATCTCATCAGAGTTTTGTGTGACCAGAAAAGGAGACTTGTTATATACTGAGAACAAGTGTGAACACCTTGTGCTACATTGGCATACAAACAGAGAAATCAAAATCAGGAGTTCAGTATTTGATAAATGCAAAAACATAAATTGCTTGGGGGAAGGACTCAATTTTTAAGAAAAATTTCTGGAAGTATGAAGATGTTTGTTAGAAGGCAGGCTTAGACCAGTATCTTATATCATATAACTCAGTAAGTTAAATAGGGAAATGTGACATCAGTATAAATATATCATTAAGAATTAAAACAGAATGAAATCATATACCATATACAACTATGACTAGAGAGAGAATTCATAACTAAATAAAGGATGGATAGCAAAGAAAAAAGCAATTTCAGTTACATAATATTTTAAAAGCTCTTGCTAGGTGGCACAGCATGGGTCCTGGAGTCAGGAAAACCTGAGTTCAAATCCAGCTTCAGACATTTACTAGTTGTGTACCCTTGGGAAAATCGCTTCACTCCATTCGCCTCAGTTTCCTCATCTGTAAAATGAGGTGGAGAAGGACGTGGCAAACCACTCCAGTATTCTAGCCAGGATAATACCAAATGGGGCCACAAAGAATTGAACACAACTGAAGGACTAAACACAAATTATTAATATCATTCTGGGTAATAACAGGAAAAGAAAATTTTACATAATTGAGGTTATGAAATATATTATTTTAAATATTGACTGTGCACACAAGGAAAACTACATTAAACTTTTGGGTACTAAAGTATGTTTCATTTTAAAGTAAATAAGAATATTTACACAAGAGTAAAAAAATTTTAAAAGAACAATGTGTAAAGGATGTTAAGCCAGAATTCTGGTCTCTGAAATGTCTCCAATTTCCTTGAAATCTGGTTAATCATATACTTTCAGCAAATGTAGAGGCTCATTATTTTCCTAAAGGTTCCCAGTCTAACAAGTCATATAGACATGATTGTGTTGTTGCAGCCTTCCAAGTCAAAAAAGCACTTATATTTACCTTTCTGTATTATATAATGTTCTCCAAAAAAGAATGGTTATTGATAGACAACTCAAACTAGATAAATGACTCTTCCTTCACTGTCAAACCCAGCCCCTTCCAAATCAGGAACATCCCAATTAATAATATTAGCAAACCTTGAGTTTTCTATATTAGACTTGGATAGTGAAATTGAAGAAATAAATACGTCCAGAAATAACGTATAAAATTTTTTTTATAAATACTGTATCACCAAGGCAATAATCACAGCACCAGTAGCAGCTACAAATATGCTGGATGTAGGTCTTCTCCCAACCCCCCACTGGGGGCTTCCCACAAGCAAACACTCACAAGACTAGCTGTCTACCTGCCTGTGTCTTCTCTCTCCTCCACCTTAAATGCTCTCACCAACTTCCTCCCAGCTTTGTTCTACCCTTCCTATTTCACCCATTCAGCAAGCTCCTCTCACCACTTGTGACTTAGCTTTCCATGTGACTTAAGCAGGTCACATGGGCCTACTAATAGGGTGGAAAGATCTTCAAATTCAGCAAAAATCCAATTAGCAATACAAACACCAGAAAGATGGTAAAGTGTTATTTAATATCTCCCAAGGATTGACATCTTCATATTTTTGGAGTAATCATAATCAGTCACTTTTTAATAACATTTTAAGGTTTCCATAAATTTGTATAAATTGTTTTCTTGGAGGGTGACAACCCTGTAAAGTAGGTCCCTTTATTATTCCCATTTAACAGATGAGGAAGCTGAAATTGAAAGAGGGTAAGAGACTTTGGTGAAGGCATACATCTAGTAAGACAGTAACACAGGTCTCCCTGACTTCTGGAACGACATTCTATGCACTGTGCCCACATACACGTTTGAATAATGCATAAGTATTCTATCATGGAATACAATTTTAACGTTTCCTTCTTTGATACCATAAGACAAAACTAGGAACCATGATTAGAATATGTAAAGAGGCAGATTTCAACCCAATATAAAGAAAATCTCAAGTAGATCTGCTCTATATTACAATGGGCTTCCTTGGGAAGCAATGGTTTCCATCATTAGAGAGCTTTAAGTAAAGACTGAATAATGATTTTGCAAAGATGTTTTAGAAAATATTCCTGCTTCTGTGTTGGTTGAGGAATAAATTTTGTGGTTGCTTTCAACTCCCAAGGTTTTATGAATCTATGCATTTTGAGGAAAACAGTAACTAGTAATGAATTCCAATATTTCCAAGATGTGAGAATACGTGCATATCAGAATTAGAATGAAATCATAGAAAAGAAATTCTGAAGTGAAATTCTGAATAATTTTGATTTGTTTCATTGTCATTGATGCCATTATTTATGTAGACTTCATCCCATAAAGTCAATAAATAAACTGAGCAGTTAGACAATCCTTTTTTTTAACCCAAAACCATATTATCCATTTTGATTACCTTTCTTCATATTCGTTTTCAATTTCTTTTTGTTTCTCCAACCTTAAATCCTATTTAGATAATAAATATTTGACACATATTGGTGTGTTCAAAATAATTTAACAGAGTTTGCAAGGAATTTTGAATGGAAAAGACCCAAGATGTTTGGGGCAATGGCAGCATTGGTGAATGAGGTATTGCCTGAAATAGTGACTACATTGAAAGCAACAATGCTCATGTAGATATCTAAGTTCTGATATATTTATTTTTTTCTAAAACGGAATAAATTTGCAACTTTATAGTTTACTTCAGAAATTAGAGAAGAGTTAAAACAACCTAACTGACCTTCTTTTTAAAAAAAATTATAGTCAATGACAATGCTGTTATCCCACATTGTACTTGAGACTACAGCAGGTATATGTTGGTACCTCGACTTGTAATACAACTTGTATTACATTTTTCCAACAGCAAAAATTAACCTGTAGGTACTTTATAGGCAAAAGAATGTTTCGGGAAAGTTTTGCTTTGTTTTTGTTTTCTTTAACTACTCAAGGCTAAATTTTTAATGGAGCTAACTGAAAATAATACTTTTTAATGGTTCTAGAAGTTTTCATTCATAAATACTAATTGGTATTACTCATCTTTTCCCATAAGGCAAAACTGGAAAACTTATCTCTTTAGGGTATTTTAATTCAATTGAAACTTGATATGAGCAATAACTATTCCTGAATTTCCTACATTTTTTTTTATCTGGGTTAATTTTTAGTAAAGAAAATTTGTTTAAAATAGTAATATATGTGAGGTTCTATAAAGCTTATGGATGTTAAGAGAGAACTTTATATATCTACATATGTATAAAATATATCCACATACATAACTATATGAATATATGTGGATATTTATGTCATATACACATATATGTACATAGAAAATATCCCCATAGAAATAAATTTTTATTTTATAAAGTCTTTCATTATATCTTTGAATTGCCTTTATATAGTAAGTAGATTAACATTTGTGTGTGTATCAATCATGCTTGTCCAGAAATAATTTTTCTAGTTGCTGACTTGCTGTACATACAGATATGCTTAAATTCTTTAAAATGTTCCATGTTACTAGAAAACCACTCTGTTTTTCATCCTTTATAGGTGTTCTATATAATGTTGACTGACTTCAAAACAGTAAAAAGTTTAGAGTTGCGAGGAGAGAGTAATGCTTGATTTCCCTTCTTGTGCCTTAGGCAGAGAATTATAAGAAGATCCATCACTAATTTTGAATTTCCTTTTGAACTCCTGGGTGTAGGATTGCAAACATGTTGTGTAATGGCCTATCCAAATCAATATTGGATGGATAAATATGGATGAGTCACATGCCATCAGTCATTTAACTCTATTGATGTCAACGTATATTCTTACTCACTCTAGATAATTTGAGACAGGGAATTGTGTCTCAGAATATTCCCATTGGTGTCTTTTGCTTCATGTATGTATTCCATGATATGAATCTAATTCCTCATATTTGCGTACTTGCAGAAGTCAGAATAGCAGCTGGAAAATTTCTTCCTGACTTTCAACAGTCCCTGATAGATACTGTCACACACGCATCAGTAGTGACTGTAGAGGATCCCTAGATGGTGAGGCACAATTCGGAGAAGTTAGAAATCTCTCTTGGACTCTTCTGATCATTGTTCACAGATTACTAATAATTGTTTTTATTCATTCTTGTGGGAACCTGTTTTTCTGTTTTTCACTTTTCAAAAAATGAAAAAAATTTAAAGACTATTAAACAGAGTTAGAAAGGAAGAGAATAGCAGAGCTGAAAAAAAAAAGATTTTACTTCTGAATTGCCTTATCTACTTTCTTCCTCTGGAAAGCATCCTCTGGAGAACTTGTGCTAAATTTGCTGTGGGCAAGACAATTTCTCTTTGTCTTGGTCGCTAATTTCTGTGGTGATATCACCCTAAAGACCAAAAGGGAAATGACGTTAACATCAATAGCCTCTAGGTTCAGAAGACCATATCCAAAACAGTTCACATTAAAATTATTTGATGTCTTTTTTTTCAGTGACCTACAAATTCAGTTTGGTGTTATGAAATATTCACCAAACCTTAAGACTTGAGTTCTATCCTATAATGTTTATTATGGTAAAAAATTAGGAATCTATAAAGTATCTGGTTTTGGTTTAGGTAAATAAAACTAAAATGTTAGTAAACATATAAATAAAAGTAGGGATTATATTGATCTATAACTAGGGGACTCAGAACTCTGGGCCTGGAGTCAGGAAAACCTGAGATCCAATCCAGTCTTCTGCCTAAATCCACTGGTGAAGGAAACAGCAAAGCACTCCCGTATCTTTGCCAAGAAAACCCTGTAACTGAACAAAAACAAAAAATGTACAACAAAGTTTCACCCAGCCTTGCTTGATTCTAGTGCCACCCCTGAGATTATCTCAAATTTATACTATACATATTTTGTTTGTTCCTAGGTGTTTGCATGTTGTCTCCTCCACTAGAGTGTGAATTCCATGAGACCAGAGGATTTTTTTGTCTCTTTATTCCCAACTCTTAGCCCTGACACATAATAGGCACTTAATAAATGCTTGTGGACTAGAAGTTTTAAAAAAGCATCATAATCCACAGATTCAGTCACTTTGGGAATCACAAAGATGTGGAAAACATAGAAACAATGTTTACAATACGTAAAGCTTACCCAGCTTGTACTTGATTCTAATTATAGGACAGTGATTCTCAAAAATTACACCCTATTCTGTGCAATTACTTCTTTTTTCCATAGTGGGAAAAGAAGTACCCCAGGATTTCCAGGGTTCAAAGGAAAACAGTAAAATACAACCTTTCCTTTGTTTTGCCCCCAGAAAATAAGGAATAATAAGATGAACAGAAAAGAAGGTGACCAGGAAAAGTTGAAGGGAGGAAGTGAAATAATTTGAGGGTATTAGTTAGGAAAGAGTAAGAAGTAAAGAGTGGCATTTATGAATATGTGACGGTAGCAAATGATGTGAAGTTCTTTCTGCTCTGTGGAAGCCATAGTGCATCACATTTTCTAACATAAGGACTCCTACATCTATTGTAAAGGATTTTAGGTTCATGAATTAATGTCATGCTCAGTTATCACTTTACAAGCAAGAATTATAAAAGGTTTGATTTATTCTTGGTGTAACCTGGGATATTTTGGTCTGATGGCCCAATCTAGAAGGTAGTATCAAAGAGTTCCATTGTCCTCTTTCCAGGAAAATTGTGCAGAAGTAAAATGAAGAAACAAGAAAAGAGGTTTGTAAGTCCTATACATAAAATCAACAAATGTTTATTAAGCATCTATGGTGTGTCTAGCACTGTTTTTTGTTTCCTTTGGAAAATGTTGAGTTGATTGAATACATCTAAGGAAAACAGCACATATTTTTCCTCTTCTTTTCTCTATTGGAGTTCAGTAGGATTTCCTGTGTTGAAGTTTGTAAATTACTTTGTCTTGGCTCAAATTGGGTGCAATATGAGAAGCCGGCAAGTTAGTTGATTATTGTTTAGAATTGTAGAGGTCATTCTTCAGTTTGCACATGCTGTCTTCAAAATAGGTGAGCGTATCCAGACACTAAGCTTTGGACCGAGAGATATGAAGCTACAGTCACAGAGGGAAAAATAATCAACATTCTAGAATAATTAAGGGAGTTATGTTTGTATATTAAACAGATGCATTTAATGTGACAGTGTATCCCCTTTCAGATGGGCTAGATCTGAATTAAACCTTAAAGATGGAAATATGGTCTGCTTCTCATCAGTGTCAGAGATCCTGTGGAATTTCCTCTATTATTGGTCTAAATCTTTTTCCTTCCATCCCAAGGGTACTTGCCACTTGGGAATGTGTTAAAGTGATGATGCATATAATATACTTTGCAGCTTTGCACTTTTCCTCAGAGCTTGAATCTCCCCCATTCAAACCTGGGGCACGTTTAATTTTTTTTTTTCCGAAAGAAAACATCCTTCTGTTATTTGACAGTTTGGAGACTGTGAAAGAAGAATAAACAAAATGCACTGAAATCCCTGTGCAAAGTAAAAGAAAATGGAGGATATCTGAATAATCTAAGTCAAAAGATTTACTTTCACCTGGTTAAGAGATAGAAGTCATAGGGTTATAGATTTAGAGTTGAAAAAAACCCAACACACAGGTCATCTAGTCCAACCCTGTCATTTTATAGATGTGGAAACTGAAGCCCAGAGAAGTTAAGTGATTTGGCCAAGATCACACAAGTGATTTGAGAGCCAGAATCTGAACCCAAGTCCTCTAATTCCAGATCCACCACTCCTTAAATAGTACCCTGGTATTTTGTAGCTGAAAATATTCAGATACTTTCTTCAGTTCTACATTTTCCTCTTCATTGAACCAGTAAATGTATAATGGATATATCATTCACAGAATCACAGAATTTAAGAGCTGGAAGGTAACTTAGAAGTCATGTAATCTAAACCATATAAGAAAGAGTTCTCACTGAAACATACCTGACAAGCGGTTATCCATTCTCCTTACTCACAAGTCATTAGGACCTCACAAGTCATTATACTGCTTCATTTAAAGAAAGGGGGATAACATTGCAAATTTAGAAACTAAAACATAACCATTTTATTTTGCATCTTTGTTACATTAAACCATCCCCTTGTCAGAAATAAGGTATTGTAATAAAGGCAAGATGAACTTATCTGTGATGGCTACGAGATAGTTATTACATATTTGTTATAAAGAGCTCTGGTTTAGGAAAAAAATCCTGGATTTTTTTAATCCTGGTCCTGTGACCTCTCACCTTTGTGTCCTCTTCACCTCAGTTTCTTCACCTGTAAGATGAGGTTGAAAATCCTCAATCCTAGACAATCCCTGAGGCTCCTTTGAGCTCTTAATCTTACAATAATAAAAATTTGAAAACCTAAAGGATAATCCTATGGATAAATTCTGTTGGACTAGTTTTGTTTGTTTGCTTTTCTCCTTTATAGTGTCTGTGATACCGCTACTTTTTCTACCTGTTTAGGAAGTAAGTTGCCAGTAAAAATCTAAAATAGAAACATCATATAGTCAATATTAGTTTTGAACATAAAATAAATTTAAAATTCAAAATGTATTTTCCATCTCTTTGATCAATAGAAAAAACATTTTCTACTTCTTCTATTACTACCTCCCCTCAAAAAAAGACACACTTTATCTCTTTTTAGGAAATACTTTTGCTGAATAAGTATATGCATTTATTTCACCAGTTCTCTTTCTAGGTGTATATGTGCCTTGCTTTCAAATTGTCGGTGATTCTTCTACTTTAAAAAAAATTCATAAAATTAGACTACAGTTTTGCGAGATAAATAACCAAAAGAGTAAGCATTTCCATATTATGACTTCAGTCCTATGCCTGTAATCAGATGAGTCAAAAGTCCGTACCACCCTCGCTGCCAGAGAAATAGCTGCTCTCAACATTGCCTTTGTTACTATTCCAGGACCTGCTCCCTCACCATAAAAAGTAGTATTATTGTCATGGAGGTTGAAAGTAGTGTCTGCTGACAACACTAAAAGTAACCATCGAACCAGTTAATGTGCAATTTTTGATCATTTCCATAAGAATCACAAGGACAAATCATCATGCACTTACTAGAAAAATGAACAGTGCTGTTCAAAAGAGCTTGGCAATTAATTAAATGATATGCTTGTTCATCTTGCAGGTCAAGCAGTTAATTGTGCTGAGAATTGCTTTGAAATCATGCATGGCTCAACTTAGACCTTTCTGATCCCAGGGGAGATTTGCAGGTCACACTGCATATCACACTTCTTGTGGATAGCAGACTAATACTAGCTAATCCTGTTAGCATACACAATGGGAGCAGAGATATCTAAAGAGTCACATTTACATGGTATAATTCTACATGCTCATTAAAAACCCATTGCATGCCTTTTGACTTTTAGCATTAAACCACAATAGAATCATAGAATTCTAGAGATGGAAGTGGCAATTAATATAATCCATCATTAAAAGAAATTCCTTACATAATACACTTGATAAGTGGTCATCCAGCTTGAAGACGGTCAATAAGGAGGAACCCACCATCCCACTATCCTCTGTCCCAAGGCAGCCCATTCCACCTTTAGGTGGCTTTAACTGTTAGGAAGTTTTTCCTGATAACAAACTTAAACTAGTTTTTTTTCAGCCTCCATCCCATTACTCTCACTTCTGTCTTTCAGGCCAAACATATTAAGTCCACATAACAGACCTTCAAATTCTCAAGAAAGTGATTATGCCTTCCCTGACCCTTCCTCTGAAGGCTTCTTCCAGTTTATCAATGCTTTTCCTAAACTGTTGCATCCAGAACAGAACACAAGATTTCTGTGGTGGTCCAATCAAAGCATTACACGGAAGGACAGTAATTTCCTCATTCCTGGAAGCAATGCCTCCCAATGCAGCCTAAGATCATTTTAACTTATTCAACTGCTACATCACACTCTTGAATCATTTTGAGATTTCAGTCCACTAAATTCCCTGAGATCTTCTTTTCGTGTTGCATAACTATGCCCCTCCCATCATGTATTTGTGAAGTTAATCTTTGAACCCAAGTGTAAGACTTGTTTGTCTTTATTGAATTTCACTGTAAAATCATCTCATATAATAATACAGAGGTGATTTGATATAGTAAATAAGGAGCTGGCTTTGAAACTAGGAAGACCTAAGTTCAAGTCCTGCCAATGATATACACTGGCTGTGTGGAACAGTCACTTAATCACCTCTCAGTGCTATAGACTACTCTCTAAGGCTACAAATTGCAAAAAAGGTGTCAACTTGCATTGGTAAAAGGAGTTTTCCCATCTGGGAGTTCCCTAGGCCAATAAAAGCACAAGTCCAGCCTGTTACAAATAATAATGATGCTGAATCGCACACTGCAAGATTTTCCCCTAATTTCAAAATTGATCAATCTGCAATCTTAACACATGGCTACTCCCTACACTGACAGAGAATACAACCTATCAGTGCTGTCTTACTACTCACTAAAATTCTGAGTGCCTTTCTCTAGATCTCTTCACATTCTGAGGCTATCAGAAGTCTACAAGTAGTCCCTTAGTTATCCAGTCCTCTCTTAAAAGTCCTATCTCTTTTTCCATTTGTACATTCCTTTGGCAACATTCTTCATGCAATTATTCTTATACAATTTTTCTTTGTAATGTGTTAGAGCCTGCTTATGCAGCTCCTTATTGCAGCTTTCATTATTTAGGGAAAGGATCATGCCATTCTGTGACTTGCAGTCACACATCACCAGAAAAATATTGTTGATAAAAATATGGGTCTTTGCTTTATAGAGATGCTTAAGGGACATTACAAGTATTATATAGTTTCCTAATTTAAATTTCATCTATTTAATTTCACCGTGGTCTTCTTCAGCGATGAAGGATGAACACACAAACACATTTAATTTTACCTGCTTTATGGATTTTAAGCAAGTGATTGAAAGAGGTAAGAAGTTGTGGACTTGCAATTCTTTAATTTAGGTTCTTGACACCTCAAATGCAGAATGAAAGGTCTATTTTAAAATTCTGAAGACCAATTTAGTTTGAGGAAAAGTCAGGAATTTTTTAAATGGTATAAATAAGATAAATTCTACAAAGATCATATGTGTATTCCTAGAATACCTGTTTTTCCCTAAGAACAAATATTTCCCAAGAACCTACTTTATTTCAATTTTCTCCTTGCAATATCATCAAGCTAGTAGAGAGGTAAAACATAACAGTGGAAATAGCACTAAACTGTCAGATCTGGACAATAATGCTGACCCTGCCACTAACTAGTGGGTGGCCTTGACGAAATTATTGAATCTTTTCGACCTGAGTTCCTTCCTTTGCTAAATAAGGGTGTTGGACTAAATTTCTAAGATCCACTAAAACTCTCACATTTTGTTTTGTTTTGTTTTGTTATTAAAGAGAATCATCTATAAATATGGTGGGTAAATTAGAAAAAGTTACCTAAGGAAAATAAGGTTGTGAATTATGGGACTTAGAGTCATGGCTACTTAATTCAAATTCTAGTTCTACCATTTATTACATAAATGAACTTGCATAAGTCACTTTGACTCACTGAGCCTCAGTCTTCTCATCTATAAAATGGAGCAGTTAAGCTAGTTTTTTATATGTTCCCTTTCATTTCTGAATTCTATGATTCTATGAAATACAGTATACAAGAAAATATCGTGAGACTCCATGACTAGACACCAACAAGGATATAAACAGATCTTCTCATATTCTCCATAAGCTATTCTATATATACCCACCATTCTGAGGGAGTCAAGCAGAGTTGGTATTAATAGGAAGAGACTACTTAAGGCCTAGTTCAGTTCAACTTAATTTATTTCAATTCCATTTATTAATGCAAATCACTGAGCTGAGTGCTAGGGATACAGAGAAAGATTACTGGCCCTGTTCTCAGGAATCTTATAATATCATAGAGGATGATAGGATAGAGAAGATCATCATTGTATATAAATACTAATGATGCAAAGAGAATGAGATAAGCAAAATAAAAAGGTCAGGCAAATTCATATGAGAACGTTAAAAACAAAAATCCTTTCATGCCATGTAATGTCAAGAAAAGCATCATGAAGAAATGGCACCTGAAATACGAAGACAGAGACTTCAGTAATCGGAGGAGAGAGTGGATGAGACATGGAGGATGGAGTGATGAAAGTTAATGAGACTGGTGAAAAGACCATTTGAGAAGGCAGAGGGATTCAGGTGGTTGAAAAGCAGAATAAGCGAAAGGAAGTTGTTTGAGACAAACTCTGACCTCTCAATGTTTCTCCTGGCTAAACTAGGCATTTGTCTGGGGCAAAATTTGTGCTGTTTCTGGTTCATGTCATAGCTGACTTTTATCACCTGTTTCAGCATTCCTTCATCAAACTCCTTTTCCCCCATCAGTGTCTCAGATATATTTGATTATTTCTTCAGATTAGGATTCATGCTTCACTTTTCCTTTGCCTTTTTCTTCCCCTCATCTTTCAGAATCATTGGCAAATCAAGGGCCACTTCAACTGATATTTCTCAACTGCCCTAGGGTTCCTGCCAATGTGTAAATTCTCCTGTATGTAAACATTCTTTCTTCCCTTATTCAGATTCTCCTACTAATGTTAGGAGATAAATCAAAGAGAAGATAATATGGGAATACTATGATAATAGTACGATAATACAGGAAAACTATGATAAATGCAAAGGAACAATTGAAACAAAGTGTTACATGAATTAAAGGAGAAAAGAAAACTTTTTTCATTGTAGTACAGGGAGGGCAGATCAAGGAAAAGATGACACATAATCTGGGTCTTGAAGGAAAGGGGAATTTTAACAGAGATGAGAGAAGGATAATACTGCAATGTAGGCTGATATTGGTTCTATCTGTATTATAACATATAGAGATCCTGAATTTCAAGGTGATCCCTGTTTCCCACACCATCATTCCATACAAAGAAAGGCAGCTACTGTCGAGTTGAGTTCCTAGTAGGAATCATGATTACTTTAGTGAATCCTTTTTTTTTTTTTTTTTGTGAATCCTTTTTAAGAAAGACATATCTATACAAATTTCCATCTCAGCCTTGAGCCTTGTTAACTTCAACCATTACAGCCTAAGAAATGCCTCTGTAAAGGCCATATTGACTTCTTGCCCTACCAATTTGGTAGCACCACTGTCTAAGGCATCAGTGAAAGAGAGGCACCATCATGGTCCCCTGTATTTGGGGATCCTACTCCACAATAGCATAAACTGGCATCAACTGGTTCTTTAGCATTTAGATCAGCTGATATAGGGTTATAGGGGATGGAAAGAGATGGGTGGCTGTCATGTTCACAGCTCCTACAAGTCACAACTTGAAGGGGAAAAGGTATCTGAGAATATATTCATTAAGCCTTTAGTTCCATAGGACTAAGATATAGAATTTTCACAGATTAACTCTTTAATACTGTTAACTATGCTGTCTTTAGAGAAAGCTAATGATACCCTGGTAGATATATGACTAAGAAAACAACATAGCATGTAATCTCATAGTGAACCTCCTCAGATGGTATTTGGCACTGATAGGACACATTAACAGACATAGGGAAGGAAACGTCAAAGACTTCAATCACTGGAGTCATTCTACCATCTGAAAATTTAGGACTTTGTGGCACCTTTTCATATTAAACTAGGTCTGCATTGTTGGTTTAAATACCACATGGTCACAATGTATGATCCTGGTGATATATTGCCATAATTTTCTTGCTAGTGTTTTATTTAAATTTTTGCATCCACATTAATTAAGGAAATGGGTCTATAGTTTTCTTTCTCTGTTTTGTCTCTTCTTGGTTTAGATATCAGCACCATATTTATGTCATAAAAGGAATTGGGTAGGATTCCACCTATTTTCCCTAATAAAGTTTATATACTGTTGGAATAATTGTTCTTTAAATGTTTGGTAGAATTCATTTGTGAATGCATCTGGAGATTTTTATCTTAGAGAGTTCATTGATGGTTTGTTTCCTTCCTTTTCATAAATAGGGTTATGTAAGCATTCTACTTCCTCTTCTGTTAATTTAGGAAATTTATATTTTTGTAAATATTCATCCACTTCACTTAGACTGTTGGATTTATTGCCATACATATAGGTCAAATATTTTTTATCTATTGCTTTAATTTCCTCTTTATTGTTTCCTTTTCAGTTTGGCTTCGGTAATAAGGTTTTCTTTCTTTTTCTAAAATCAAATTAACCATTGGTTTGTTTATTTTTTCGTTCATAAAACCAGCACTTGGTGTTATTTATTAGTTCAATGGTTTTCTTACTTTCAGTTTTGTTCATCTTTTCTTTGATTTTCAAAATTTCCAAGCTGTTATTTAATTGAGAGTTGTTCATTTGTTCTTTTTCTAGCTTTTTTAGTTGCATGCCCAATTAACTGATCTGCCCTTTCTCTATTATATTGATGCAAGCATTCAAAGATATGAATCTTCCTCTAACTACTGCTTTGGCTGCATCCCATAAATTTTGGTATGTTGTTTCATTGTTGTTGTTCTTCTTGATGAAATTATTGCTTCTATGATTTGTTGCTTGATCCACTGATTCTTTAGAATTAGATTATTTAGTTTCCAATTCATTTTTAATTTATCTTTCCATAGCCCTTCATTAAATGCCATTTTATTGCATAATGATCTGAAAAAGATGCATTTAATAATTCTGCTTTTCAGCATTTGAATGTAAGGCTTTTATGCCTTAATGCATGGTCATTTTTTGTGTAGGTGCCATGTACTACTAAGAAAAAGGTATATTTCTTTCTTTCCCCATTGAATTTGCTTCAGAGGTCTATAATATCCAACTTTTCTAAAATTCTATTCACTTCCTTTACTTTTTCTTATTTATTTTTTGGTTAGATTTATATAGTTCTGAGAGGGAAAATTTAAGGTTCCCCACTAGTATAATTTTACTATTTCTTCCTGTAACTCATTTAACCTCTCCTTTAGATATGTGGATATTATACTACTTGGTGCATATATGTTTAATGTTTACATTACTTCATTATCTGTGGTACCTTTTAGCAAGATGTACTTTCTTTCCTTGTCTCTTTTAATTAAATCTATTTTTACTTTTGCTTCATGTGAGATCATGATTGCTACCCATGCTTTTTTTTTACTTCAGCTGAAGCAGAATATATTGTGCCTTTTACCTTTTCTCTTTGTGTGTTTCTCTGCTTCAGATGTGTTCCATATAAACAATACATTGTAGCATTCTGGTTTTTAATCCTCTTGGCTATCCACTTCTGTTTCATGAGTGAGTTCATATCATTCACACTCACAGTTATGATTACTAACTGTATTTCCCTCCATCCTATTTCTCACCAGTTTATACTTTTCTCTCTCTTTCTCCTTTCACCCTGTTCCTCCTTATCCATGTTTTGCTTCTGACCACAACTTCCCTCAATCTGGCCTCACTTCTATTAGTCCCCTCCTCTTTCTTTGTACCACTCCTTTCCTGTTTCCCTATAGCATAAGATAGATTTCTGTACCCAACTAAGTGTGTGTGTTAATCCCTCTTTGAGCCAAATCCAATGAGAGTAAGATTCAAGCAATGCTTACCCACTTCTTTCTTTCCTTCCATTGTAATGCCTTTCATGCCTATTCATGTAACACAGTTTACCCCATTCTGCCTCCCCCTTACCCCTTCACTCAGTGCAATCTTCTTTCTCACCCATTAACTTTTTATATCATCCCATCAAAGTCAAGTTACACCCATATCCTCTGTCCATATATATATATATATATATATATATATATATATATATATATATATATATATATATATGTATGTATGTATGTATATATATGTATGTATGTATATATGTATATATGTATATACTTACATATGTACTTACATACATATATGCATGTATATACATATATGTATATATATATATATATATTCCTTCTAACTGCCTTAATAAAGATAACAGTTCTTATGAGTTATAAGTATCATCTTCCTGTGTAGGGATACAAACAGTTTAACCTCATTGAATAACACGTTTTTTTTTTCTTTCCCATTTTTCTTCTTAGGCTTCTCTTGCGTCTTGTAGGTGAAAATAAAATTTTCTATTTAGCTCTGGTCTCTTAATCAGGATGTTTGAAAGTCCCCTACTTCACTGACTATCCATTCCCTGCCCCCCACCCCTAAAGATTATGTTTAGGTTTGCTGATTAATTGATGCTTGGTCAAAGAATTGATAAAACTTGATCTGATCTCAGTTACCTTCTGAAATATCATATTTCAAGCCCTCTAATCCATATAATTTTGAGGCTGCTAAATCCTGTATAATCCTAACCATGACTCCTCATTATCTGAATTTTCTTTCTGACTGCTTGCAGTATTTTCTCCTTGATCTAAGAGTTCTGGAATTTAGTTAAAATATTCCTGGGAGTTTTCATTTTGGGATCTCTTTTAGGAGGTGATCAGTGGATTCTTTTAATTACTTTTTTATTTTATATCAAGGCAATTTTCCTTGAAAATTTCCCGAAAGATGTTGTCCAGACCCTTCTTTTGATCATGGCTTTCAGGTAGTTCAATAATTCTTAAATATTCTCTCCAGAATCTATTTTCCAGGTCAGATGTTTTCTCAATGAGGTCTTTCATATTTTCACCTTTTTTTCATTCTTTTAATTTTGTTTGACTTATTCTTGATGTCTCATTGAGTCATTAACTTCCACTTGTCCAATTCTAATTTTTAAGGAATTAGTTTCTTCAACTAATTTTGCAACTCCTTTCCCCTTTGGCCAATTCTGCTTTTTAAAGAGTTGTTTTCTTTTTTCTTTTTTAAAATTTGTTTATTTTCAGTTTTCAACATTAATTTCCACATAATTTTGAATTTCAAATTTTCTCCTCTTTTCCCTCCTCCCTCTACCCCAGGATAACACATATTTTTATTACCCTTTACTCCAATCTGCCCTACCTTCTATCACATACTCTTCTGACCCCCCGCCACCCTTATACCCTTCTCTTCAATTTTCCTATAGGACAAGATAGCTTTCTCTATCCCATTGCCTATACATCTTATTTCCTAGTTGCATATAAAAACAACTTTTAACATTCATTTTTAAAACTTTGAGTTTCACATTCTCTCCCTTCCCCCCATCCACATTGAGAAGGCAAGCAATTTGATAGAGATTATACATGTGTAGTCATGCAAAACATTTCCATAACTGTCATATTGTGAAAAACTAACTATATTTTCCTCTATCCTGTCATACCCTCCACTTATTCTCTTCTCTCTATCAAACTGTTTGCTTTCAATTACCCTATTATCCCCCCTTTTTATATCCTTCACCCCTGCTTTCCTATAGGGTAAGATAAACTTCCATACCCAATTGAGTGCATATGTCTTTCCCTCCTGAAGCCAAATCCTATGAAAGGGAGGCTCATTTATTCCCTCTCACTTCCCCATCTTCCCCTCCATTGTAAAAGCTGTTTCTTGCTTCTTTTATGTGAAATGACTTAATACATTCTAACTCTCCCTTTCTCTTTCTCCTTATACATTCCTCTCAACACTTAATTGTTTTTTAGATAGCATTCCTTCATATTCAGCTCACCTTGTGCCCTCTCTCTATGTATATGTGTATGTATACACACACACACATACACATACACACACACCCTCCAACTATCCTGATACTGAGAAAGACCTTATGAGTTACAGATATCATTTTTCCATGTAGGAATGTAAACAACTCAACTATTAATAAGTCCTTTATGGTTTCTCTTTCCTGTTTACCTTTTCATGCTTCTCTTGATTCTTGTATTTGAAAGTCAGATTTTCTATTGATCTCTTTTCAACAGAAATGCTTGGAAGTCCTCTATTTCATTGAAATTACATTTTTTCCCCTGAAGTATATTACACTCAGTTTTTCTGGGAGGTGATTCTTGATTTTTATTCTAGCTCATTTGAACTCTGGAATATCATATTCCAAACCTTCTGATCCCTTAGTGTAGAACTTGCTAAATTTTGTGTTATCCTGATTGTGTTTACACATACTTGAATTCTTTCTTTCTGGCTGCTTGTAATATTTTCTTCTTGACCTGGGAACTTGGGAATTTGACTACAATATTCCTAGGAGTTTTCCTTTTGGGATCTCTTTCAGGAGGTGATTAGTGGATTCTTTCCTTTTCTATTTTACTCTCTGGTTCTAGAATTTCAGGGCAGTTTTCCTTGATGAGTTCTTGACAGATGTCTAGGCTCTTTTTTGATCATGGCTTTCAGGTAGCCCAGTAATTTTTAAATTATCTCTCTTTGATCCATTTTTCAGGTCAGTTGTTTTTCCAGTGAGATACTTCACATTGTGCTCTTTTTTTTTTCATTCTTTTGGTTTCATTTTATAATTTCTTGATTTCTCATAAAGTCATTAGCTTCCATTTGCTCCATTCTAATTTTGAAGGAATTATTTTCTTCTTTTGGACCTTTTTTTTTCCATTTAGTCCATTCTTCTGCTTTTTAAGGCATTCTTCTCCTCATTGGTTTTTTGAATCTCTTTTGCCATTTGGGTTAGTCTAATATTAAAGATGTTATTTTCTTCCACATTTTTGGGTAGGGGTTTCCTTTAGCAGTCTGTTGACTCATTTTTCATAATTTTCTTGCATCACTCTCATTTTTCTTCCCAATTTTTTCTCTACTTCTCTTACTTGATTTTCAAAATCTCTTTTGAGCTCTTCTATGGCCTGAGACAAATCATATTTTTCTTGGAGGCTTTGGGTGCAGGAGCTTTGGCTTTGTTGTCTTCTGGCTGTATGTTTTGTTCTTCCTTGTCACCAATGATGTAAGAAAATACTTCTTCAATGAGAAAGTAAGAATCTATAGTCTGTTTCTTTCCCCCCCATTTGTTCATTTTCCCAGCCAATTACTTGACTTTTGAGCTCTTTGTTAAGTGAGGTACCCCAGAAGCCTGCTCCACTTCATTGGTGGCTGTCATCACCCTGGGACTGGGACCAGGGCCAGGGCTGGGACTGGACCACACTCCCCTCTCAGCCAGGTGAGAAACCCTTCCCACTGACCTTCAAAGCTATCTAGTGTTTGTAGGTTGAGAAGTCTAGAAGCTGCAGCTGCCACCAGCAATGCATTCCATTAAGGCCTGCTCCAACTCCATCCACACTGGAACATGCCACACCAAACTGCACCTGGCTCCTAGACTGGTGCAACAGACCCTTCCTGTTAACTTTCCAGATTATCTTGGGCTGGAAATTTGCTTCAGTCTGTCATTTTGTGGTTTCTTCTGCTCTAGAATTTCTTTAGAGTCATTTTTTACAGTTGTTTGAGGGGTTTGAGGGGAAGAGCTCTAGTACATCCCTGCTTCTATCCTGTTTTCTTTTTTTCAAAGCTGTTGACCCTTTTTTCATGATTGTCTTGCATTGCTCTCATTTCTTTTCCCAGTTGTTCTATCTCTCTTATTAGATTTTTACCATCTTTTTGAGTTCTCCCCAGAGAACTTGTAAGGCCTGAGATAAATTCATATTTTTCTTTGAGGTTTCACATACAGGTATTTTGGCATTGTTGTCCTTTTCTGAGTTTTTTTGTTTCTATATTCCCTGAGGCTTTAGTAGCTTTCTATGATGAGACTTTTTGTTTGTTTTTTACTCATTTTCCAGCCTATTTTATGAATATTAAAGTTGAGCTCTGCTTCTGGAGTCCCAGGGGCACTGTCCCAAGGTTGGTAGGGAGAGACTTCTCACTGGCTGACTGTGCTAGAGCCTCTGGGGATGGCAGGTTGCAATTTCACTGGTGATCACCCAGACTAGCTTAGCCTGCTGCATTGGAGGTTCTGACCCTGCCTGACAGGCCTGACCACTAATCTGTTTGTTGGGGCTTTAGGCCTTGGCACTTTCCCTCTGTGCCATTGGGTTGCTGAGCTAGATTACGTTGCTGATCTGTGCTGTAACTAGGGGCCTCCTTCTGGCTTACCAAGACACCATCCATACTGGGTAGCACTCCCCATTTACCTAAGTGAGATAGATCTTTCCTTGCCATTTTTCTAAGTTATATTGAGCCAAAAAATCATTTCACCCTGTCCTTTTGTGGATTCAGTCACTCTAGAATTTGTTTTGAGCTGTGATTTAAAGTTGCTTTGGGGAAAATTGGTGAAGGCTCAGGTTACTTCCTGTCTTCCCTCCACCATCTTGGCCAAGTGCTTCTTTCCAAATGAATATTGATCTTATTCCTCCCAGTTGTTAGTGACTTGCCTCCCCCAAAAAAATTACTACTAATCGTTTTATGTGTTTCACATATAATTACATATGTACAGATGTTTTTCTTGATAAAATGTAAGTTCTTCAGGGACTTTTCATTTTTTTATCCCTAACTCCTAGTATAATACCTGGTACATAGTAGGTACTTAATAAATGTTTATTGATTGAATTATTGACTTGACAACTAATTAGGCATTGAATGTGAGAGAGGTAAAGAAAATTCTAAGATTAGAAGCCTATATAATTGGAGGAACAGTAGATCTATCTGCAGAAATAAGCCATTTAGGGGAAGTAGCAAGTTTTTTTGAAAGATTAAGAGGTTAATTTTGGATATGTTGATCTGAGATGCTGATGAAATCTCCAGATTAAAATATCTGGCAAATAGTTGGAAATGTGAAATTTGGAGTTATGATAAGGTCAGGGGTAGAGGTATGCACTTGAAGACTTGTCTGCATAGAAGTGATAATAGAAATCATAATGATGAATATATGAGGTCATTAAGGGGGGAAAGAAACTAGGGGAAAAAAGGAAAAGGGAAAAGGGAAATGAGAGACTCAGGAGCTGGGCACAGATGGAGAACAATACGAGTATATGCTATTGGTATGTTTTCATTTTTATCTTTGTATATATGTCCTCATATCTGAAAGAATATTTTTGGACATATTTTTCTGCTTGAGATTTGAGCATATTTTCCTAAAGTGTAGACATGACCTTTTTTGCTTAATCAATGTATTTTTAAAAATTTTCTGTTCTTTTTCACAAAATCTTTGACTGGAGTAAGAAGCAAAGCATCTCTCCCTGATGCAGGTCAATGGTAGTTGGTCCACCCCTTTAGCAAAATCAAATTCATACTACTACTTGGAGAAAATATTCCTTGTTGAAGGACTATAACCAGAAAAAAAATGCTATTAACTGCGTTTTTTAAAAATGAATAACATGAAAAACTAAATGAATAGCTTATTTGTTTTATCCTAACTCTCTTGAGTTTCTTTGTTCTAAAAGTCATCTGAATGGTCTTACAGGTACTTTAAAAAATCCTTGTATGCTATAATTTTATCATTACCCTATTTGCTATTAAACAAAATTAAATGTGAGAGATCTACTTTGTACCCTACCTGATAAAATACTAAAAAACAAAACCCTTTAACTGGAGTTTCACTTCCAGCTAATTGGGAATATAGTGATCATTTTGATTGGTCCAGTTTTTTGCAGTGTTCCAAAATTTTCATTTTCATTAAGTGTCTTGTACATAAATGTAAGAATATACTACTCCTTCTCATAGAAAATCCTTTTGAGCTGATGTGTCAAATCTGCCATGAAATCTTCCCTGATTTCCCTGACTTCCAGTGCTTTCTCCATCCTCATAATGTCTTGTATTGTATTATATGCTGCACCTTTCTGCACACACACACACCCCACCACATTCCTCTCATAGTAGAATGTCAATTTTTGGAGGACAGGAACTCTTTCCTTTTCATATTCGTATCCCCAATACCTAGCAAAGCACTTGGTACGTAATAGTAACTTAATAAATGCTTTCTGAATATAATTATAAGTCCATTTCATATATGCCAACAAGAACTCACATGGTTTAGATTTTGAAAGAATGTTTAGCATTAACTCAAACCCAGAAAACTTTATAGGTCATGGCCATTGTCTCCTGGAGAGGAGACTTAGCAATTGTCCAAACATTCATTGCTATGATTATTCTTTTTCTCATTATTCTGCCATTGATGAGAGAGAATTGCAAACAAAATAACCTACATTCAAGTGCTTCTATGCTATACACAGTACTCTTGGAGCTGAGCCTCTCTAGACAATCCAAATAGCACAGGCAGCGTTAAACACAAAAGAGCAATGAAACTAACTTGCTCAGGAGGAACTTGATGTCAACAGGGCAGCTTATTTGACTCAGATAATAATCTCAAAGAGAATGGCCAGATTTTCTTTTTTTTCTTTCCACTGTCTCTGCTTTACTTCAGATCTATTAATATATTATTTTAATTCCACATTACAACTTGTAAGTGACTTAGGGCTCCCAAAGTTATGCCAATGGATTACATACTCTGGCATAGCCTATGAAATCAAAAACATTTTGATTTTGGTTTTAAGGACAATGTACACTGTCACCAACCTGGCATACGTAGGTCCTTATCCTTTCATGCCAGACTATAGCAATAAGTTGCTGGTTGATCTAATTGTCATAGTCTCTCCCCACTATAGTTGATCTTCCTAAAATGCATAGCACCCCTACACTCAATAAACTCCACAGTCTTGTTATCACTTCCAGAACTAAATAGAAAGTCTTCTATTTGTCAATAGTAACCTGCTATTACCTGCTCCCCCCACCCGCGCGCGCGCACACACACACACACACACACACACACACACACACACACATTTATAGTTTTCTTGCGCCTTATACTTCACTGCCTCCAACGCTTTCTCTGCAAACCAATAAGAATGTCCTCCTGATGTTCCCCAAATATGTCACTCCATCTCTTGGAGCCAGGCATCATCACTGGCTATCTCCCATGCCTGGAATGTTTTCCCTCCATATCTCAGCCTCCTGACTTAACTAGATTTTAATGTTCGTTAGCTGACTGTCATCTGAGAACCAACCAAGTTTAGTTTAAAGAAGTTCATCCTCAAATTTTTGACTACCAAAGTGACTTGTTTTTATATATTGGAAAAAGCACCAGAAATTCTTAATTCCACCACTCAACCAAACTTGGGGAACTTGAATAAATCAATTAGCCTCTTTGGGCTTCAATTTTCTCATCTATAAAATGTAAAATAAGGGACTTGATGATTTATAACATAACTTCCAATGCTTGAAGACCTTAGCTAATGAATGCTTTCTACCACAGCCAAGGCACAGACGGATACCAGTCTCAATTTGGAGAGAGAATATCCATGGATAAAATCAAGGATCCTTAAAGTACTGAAGTAAATAAATATGATTCTGCCATAAACCTGATTTCTTTGCAATAAGCCAGGGCTCAGGGAAGAATCTAAAAATACGGAAACATTCTTAGGGTAAGGCAATCTCTTTAGCCACTCAAGGCGCCAGTCAAGAGGGAGTCCCTAAGTGAGGTGTCTGTGTTTCAAGGTGGGGGTAGGGGGATATCAGAATATTTTACATGCAGAATGGGAATGTTTTTGGATGGGCCTCAGGATGCTTTGGTCATCTGCAGTTGGAAGAAGGAATCAATTACAATCCTCATGTGTGACGGTAGAGTTAAATCATTTAAGAGAGAAAATCATTTAAGATTTCTTTAAAAGTATTACCCTTCTCACCTAGAATATGTGTGTCTTATTTAAATTTTAGCAGCCAGAATTAGGTTCTGGAATTAATTTGAGATAAATGAGAAGCTTCCAACAATGGAAACTGATTTGAATCTTTACAAAAAAAACCTTCTTTATCAGCATTGTAAGATCTCACAGCTGTTCATATTTTCACTTCATAGCACGTGTCACTGTGACAAACGAAATATATTTTCATCCTTTAGGATTATGGAGTTGCTGAAGAGCAATAAACAAACTGTAACAAGAATTATGTACGTAGCTGACAGTTAATAGACATTCACAAAGTAATAAGGATGAGAGTGGGAGGATTGGATGAAGATTATTTTGCTCACACATGTTCTACTTTATATCATATTAATAATTTATCAGCCAAAATTGTGATATTGCTTGTTAATGAGGTTAGCATTGATATCTTTAGGAACTTCTGTGGGAATGATGATGGGAACAAACTATTACTATTCCCCTTGGAATTATCTTTATAAGCAGCTTTGTCACCTACAAGGTAAAACCTAATTAGTAGTCCAGTGACCATTTGGAAAAGAACATCGGAATGTCAAGATATTCTTGCATTGTTCTTACTTAAATTTTATTCTATTTTCTTAGGATACAGATTAGAGCTGTGATTTCATTGGTATAGAAAACTCTACCAATGGAGGTCACTACCTTCTCTGCAACTTAAAGTCTTAGAGATTTTTCTACAATTTTGAAGTAAAATGACTTGCCAATGGTCATATAGTCAATATGAGTCAGAGAGTTGATCTGAACCCAGGTCTTCTTGCTTTCCACATCTGCTGTCTATCTACTCTGCCATCCTGGCTCAGGTACCATACTAGTACTGAAAAGAAGTTCCTTGAGTGCCACACACATAGTTCAGATAATGTAAATAAAGTTCTTTTCAACTCTAAAGGGTCATAGGTGAGATATTATTATTATCATTAGTATTATTATAGTTCATCATAAAAACCTAGCAAAGTGTCACCAATTAGTAAAAAGCTTTAAAAAGATTATACAAAATATCCATGTGTTTGCTTACATATAGATATATACTCACATGTGTATAACATCAGCAGTAAGGAACAATGATAGCCAATTCTTTAACTGTTCTGTCTACTTTTTTTTTTATTTATATAACTTTTAACATTCATTTTCACAAAATTTTGGGTTACAAATTTTCTCCCCTTTTATCCCCTCCCCCCCCAAACACCAAGCATTCTAATTGCCCCTATGACCAATCTGCTCTCTCTTCTATCATCCCTTTCTGCCCTTGTCTCCGTCTTCTCTTTTGTCCTGTAGGGCCAGATAGCTTTCTATACCCCTTTACCTGTATTTCTTATTTCCTAGTGGCAAGAACATTACTTGACAGTTGATCCTAGCACTTTGAGTTCCAACTTCTTCACCTCCCTCCCTCTCCACCCCTTCCCTTTGGAAGGCAAGCAATTCAATATAGGCCAAATCTGTGTAGTTTTGCAAATGACTTCCATAATAGTTGTGTTGTATAGGACTAACTATATTTCCCTCCATCCTATCCTGTCCCCCATTACTTCTATTCTCTTTTGATCCTATCCCTCCCCATGAGTGTTGACCTCAGATTGCACTCTCCTCCCCATGCCCTCCCTTCTATCATCCCCCCACCCTGCTTATCCCCTTATCCCCCACTTTCCTGTATTGTAAGATAGGTTTTCATACCAAAATGAGTGTGCATTTTATTCCTTCCTTTAGTGGAATGTGATGAGAGTAAACTTCATGTTTTTATCTCACCTCCCCTCTTTATCCCTCCACTAATAAGTCTTTTGCTTGCCTCTTTTATGAGAGATAATTTGCCCCATTCCATTTCTCCCTTTCTCCTCCCAATATATTTCTCTCTCACTGCTTGATTTCATTTTTTTAAGATATGATCCCATCCTCTTCAATTCACTCTGCGCACTCTGTCTCTATGTGTGTGTGCATGTGTGTGTGTGTGTAATCCCACCCAGTACCCAGATACTGAAAAGTTTCAAGAGTTGCAAATATTGTCTTTCCATGTAGAAATGTAAACAGTTCAACTTTAGTAAGTCCCTTATGACTTCTCTTTGCTGTTCACCTTTTCAAGGTTCTCTTCATTCTCATGTTTGGAAGTCAAATTTTCATATCAGCTCTGGTCTTTTCATCAAGAATGCTTGAAAATCCTCTATTTCATTGAAAGACCAATTTTTCCCCTGAAGTATTATACTCAGTTTTGCTGGGTAGGTGATTCTTGGTTTTTTTTAGTCTTAGTTGCTTTGACTTCTGGAATATCCTATTCCATGCCCTTCGATCCCTTAATGTAGAGGGTGCTAGATCTTGTGTTATCCTGATTGTATTTCCACAATACTTGAATTGTTTCTTTCTAGCTGCTTACAATATTTTCTCCCTGACCTGGGAACTCTGGAATTTGACCACAATGTTCCTAGGAGTTTCTCTTTTTGGATCTCTTTCAGGCGGTGATCTGTGGATTCCTTGAATATTTATTTTGCCCTCTTGTTCTAGAATCTCAGGGCAGTTTTCCTTGATAATTTCATGAAAGATGATGTCTAAGCTCTTCTTTTGGTCATGGCTTTCAGGTAGGCCCATAATTTTTAAATTGTCTCTCCTGGATCTATTTTCCAGGTCAGTTGTTTTTCCAATGAGACATTTCACATTATCTTCCATTTTTCCATTCTTCTGGCTTTGTTCTGTGATTTCTTGGTTTTGCATAAAGTCATTAGCCTCCATCTGTGCCATTCTAATTTTGAAAGAACTATTTTCTTCTGTGAACTTTTGAATCTCCTTTTCCATTTGGCTAATTCTGCTTTTGAAAGTATTCTTCTCCTCATTGGCTTTTTGAACCTCTTTTGCCAATTGAGTTAGGCTAGTTTTCAAGGTGTTATTTTCTTCAACATTTTTTTGGGTCTCCTTTAGCAGGGAGCTGATCTGCTGTTCATGCTTTGACTTCATGTCTCTCATTTCTCTTCCCAGCTTTTCCTCCACCTCTCTAACTTGATTTTCAAAATTCTTTTTGAGCTCTTCCATGGCCTGAGACCATTGGGTGGGCTGGGACACAGAAGCCTTGATTTTTGTGTCTTTGCCTGATGGTAAGCATTGTTCTTCCTCATCAGAAAGGAAGGGAGGAAATGCCTGTTCACCAAGAAAGTAACCTTCTATAGTCTTATTTCTTTTTCCTTTTCTGGGCATTTTCCCAGCCTGTGACTTGACCTCTGAATATTTTCCTCACACCCACCTCGCCTCCTGATCCTCCCAGCCAGCATTTGGGGTCTGAAATTCAAATGCTGCTTCCAGCCTCAGGGCTTTGGGCGGCGGTAGGGCTGCTATTCAGTGTGAGATTAAGTTCAGATGCTCAGGTCGGGGCAGGGCTACCTCTCAGGCTCAGTTCCCTCAGGGAATTTATGCACAGACCTTCAACAATGGATCCAGGCTCCTGCCTGCTTGGGGAGCCCCGGTTTGCCGCCGCCCCTCAGCTTCTGTCTCCCGAGGGGGCCCGAGCCATGGGGGCACCCCACTCCCCCCTCGACCCGCCAAAGAGACTCTCTCACCGACCCCCGTCACCTGTGGGTGGAGGGACTTGTGCGGCCTCTGGAGATCCCGTCCTTGAAGCCCTCTCGGTGCCGCGGCCGCGGCAGGGTTGTACTCAGCTCCCAGTCCCGGCGCCCAGTCTGCAGCGCGAAGGACCTTTTGGGAGAGGTTTGCAGGTGTCTCTGGAACAGAAATCTCCCTCGCTCCAATGTTCTGTGGCCTCTGGGTGCAGAATTCGCCGTGAGTTACTTCTTTGTAGTTGTTCTATGGGTTGTGGGTTAGGAGCTATGTGTATGTGCGTCTTTCTACTCCGCCATCTTGGCTCTGCCCTCTGTTCTGTCTACTTTAAAAACTAATTTCTTCTTTAATTATTAATGATTTGTGTTTTAATTTCAAGCTATGAGAAACCATTAAATAGAACTCCATGTTAATTTCTTTAAAAAATGTGAACTTTACTTCTTATTGTACCTAGAGTAGTGCTTTGAACGTAAGGGCACCATAAATGGATTTATGAATGTTGTATTAAGTATTAGCAAAATGTACAAGAAATCAGCAGATTTTTATATCACAATCCTTCCTTACTGCAAAACTCTTCCAGACAAGCCTACACAATAATCTCTATAGAATATGACTGCACTAACAAAACCCTAGCAGGAACTCAAAATAATAAAAACATTAACATTGAACCACAGTAACAGAAATCACTTAGGAAAGAACTCTCTTTGGTTTTTTTTAATTGCTAGGAAAATTGAAAAACAATCTGGCAGAAATTATAACTAGATACCTTATGATGTATTTCACAATAAATTCAAATCAAATATATAACCTTAATATTGAAGATCACACTCTAAAAAATTAGAAATGAATCATATCATATATCTCTTACAGTTATGGGTAGGAGATGTATTCCTAGACAAGCAAGATATGGAGGTAATTATAAAAGATAAAACAGATAATTTTATTAATCGAAACTGAAAAGCTTCTGAACCACCAAATATAATTCATCAAGGTTAAATAGAGAAGTGGTCAAATAAGGAAAAAACCTTCCTGTCAAATTTCTTAAATAAAGATTTTATATCCAAGATATATAGACAACTAACAGATAGATGAGAGATACATTCATATATACATATATGTATATATACTGGATAAAGATACATAGATATAACAGTCAAAACCTACACTCCAGTAGCCAAGTAGTCAAAAATGAAAAACTATGCAAATGAAATGCCAATTAAAACAATCCCGAAGTTTCGCTCACAAATTAGTAAAGATGACAAAAAGTGGTAATAGTCAATTTGGAGGATTTATGGGAAGATAGGAGCATTAGTTTATTGTTGGTAAAGCTATGAATAATTACAACCACTTTGGAAAGTAATTAGGAATTATTACAATGTCCATATCCTTTGAGCCAGAACTTCTACTGCTACTCAACTTATTCTCTAAGGAGATCATTGATAAGAAGAAAATTCCCATACTCACAAAAATATTTACACTTTGTACAGAAATTCAAACAACATTAAAGCTTATCAGTTAGGGAATGGTTAAGCAAGATATGGTACATTAATGTAAAAGAATATTACTATACTATAAGAGAGGATAAATATGATTAATACAGAGAAACATGAAAAGATTTACATGAATTGATACAGAATGAAATAAATGCAACCAAGAAAGCAATATATGCAAAAACAGCAATGTAATTGGGAAAGACCACAAAACAATCAAATGTGCATGTTGAAGAATTACAATGAACAAATATGACCCCAAATAAGAGATATGACAAGACAACTAAACTCCACCCCAACTCCTTTGCAGAGATGGGAGGTCAATGGATGTGATATATTGATCAGTTTTATTTACTTTTTCTCTCCTTTGTTTTCCTTTTTTTCCTTTAAAATATTCTTTGTTAAATAGGATGGCACTCAGATAGGAGGGGAGGGATCTTAGGGAAAATTCTGGTAATGTAAAAAAAAACCACCAATAAAATTGTGAGTTTTTTTAGAAAGCATAGAAGCATAGTGCTCTCTGACATATATAAAACCCTTGCACGTACCCCATAAGCTAACGTAATCATTTAACCAACAAGAGTCTGATTTTTGTTGCTCAGTATAAAAATATCAACTGACTTCACTTTCAGCTACGAACAAAAAACAATTATTATCTACTTCCTTCTGTATCCCTCCTAAATTATTAGGATGTATCGTAGAGGAATTGGCACCAGATGGCTGTAGGTGAGATTTTTCTCTAAGGATTTTGCTGTTGTTATGAAGTCACTTAAAAAAAAAATAATGCCACATTGACCCATCTTTATTCTCAACCTTATCATTAGAAAGGTTGAAAAGTTCTTAGTACTGCAAACATAGTAAATGGGCTGTTTAGGGGTGTAAATTTATCTATAGAAATGAAGCTCATAAGATGTCTGCAATCAGTAAAAAATTGGAAAATCACTACAATAGAAGTGTGAAAACATTGGAAGACTTCCTGAATTTGTTCTACAAGTAAGGAGATAATCAAGATTTGATACCGTATTTGACTTTAAAAGTAGAGCATCAATGAAAAAGTGCTATTATAGGCCTCATGATGAACTCCATATATGAGATAATCTCACACTTAATTATCACAACAAAGAACTATAAAGAGATACAAGAGGCCACCTAGTCCAACCTGTATTTGACCAAGAATCCATTCTACAACAGTTCCAACAATCTGGTATTCCACTTCAAGTCACTGCCTCCCAGGGAAACCATCCATTTTTGAATTAGTGGATTTTTTTTCCTTACATTGAATCTAACTTTATGCCTCTGAAACTTCTACTATTATTCTTTGTTTTTCTTTAGATACCAAGCAAAGTAAATCTAATCCACATAACAGCCCTTAAGGTGAAGAAAAAGAGAATATGTCTCCCCTGAGTTCCCTCTTCTGTAGGCCAAAGATACCCAGGTTTTTTTGGTTGTTGTTTTTTACCAATATCAGAATGTTCTCCAGATCTCAGACAAGCCTACTAGCTTTCTGGACATATTTGACCTTGTCTATGGTTTTCCTAAAATATAGTACTAATAACTAAGTAATGTTCATTAGATGTGGTATCATCATGGTATCATGGAACTGATGCCTACCTCTACAGTACACCATAACCTAGAATAGCACTGATTTTTTCTTTTTTGACTATTGGCAGTAAAGTTTATTATTTTTTAAATGTATTTACTTATTCTAATGTTTATTAAAAACTCCCAGATCTTTTTCATAGAAATTGTTTTCTAGTCATATCTCTCCCATCTGGTATTTGTGAAATTGGTTTCTTTTGAATTCATATGTAGTGTTCAACATTCATCCCTATCAAATGACATCCTATTTAACTTGGCCCATTCTTGTACTCTATGAAAATCATTCTAGATTGCTACCATCCAATGTGTTAGCAATTTCAATTCCCATGACATGTGCAAATTTAACAAAGATGAGAATTGTGCCTTTATCCAAATCATTGAGAAAAATGTTAACTAACACTGGACTACGGAGACTTGGTAGATTCCATGAGCTATCTCTCTAAGCTGACATTATTCCATCAATGATTAATCTTTGGATCTGGTTGTTCAACGAGTTCCAAATGCACCTAGTTCTATTGATACCCAGACTATACTTGGTGCTTGTGGATAACTACAAGTATACCATGGCATAATGTAAAATTCTTTGCAGAAGTTCAAATTGATAGCATTTCCCTGATCTTTCATACCAGTTACTTTGTCAAAGAGTTTATGAATGAGTTAAAATTTTTCTTGATGGAGCAATGCTTTCAATGATTGTGAACTCTACAATCCAAAAATCATCCCTTTTATAATGTATCAAGGTTATTGACATATGGTGAGCAGATTGTTCCTTTTTTTAAAAATTGGGACATTTGCTCTTTTTCGGGCCTGAGATATCTATCTCATTCTCCAAAATCTTTCGGAGATCACTGAAAATGTTCAAGCAATTACAACTTCCAGTTCTTCCAATATCCAAGGTTCTAGTTTGTCTAAAAATTGTGAGTTTAACTCATTGAAAGCAGAAAGATGCTACCTAATCATGTCTTTACTTATCTCATTTCTATTTCTTATTTATCATACTTGCCCTACCCTTCCCAATCCAAATATCATTTGGAAGAAAAAGCAGAAGAAAAATAAGAGCCAATTAGTTCATGATTTTCACTTTGGTTCAACTCCAACCCAAACAACAGTTCTATCCCATCTCTGACACTTTCCATGTTCTTAGTATAGTTTAAAATTTTTTTGTTTCTTTGTTTTCTTTTGCCAGTCTTGGTTAATTTGGGCTTTTGTGTTCCTCACACTATTATGATAGAACTATATTGCTTTTCTGTGTTCCTCATCAGTTAATTGCCTTTGCTACCATCATCTAAAAATGTCTACATTAAGTTTGAGTTAGCCTAGAAGTACCCCTTGCTACCACACAGGTCTCTTTTAAGCAGTGCTTCTTTTCCTGTTTCATCAGAATAATTCCAGCATGTTTTTTTCATTCTACATAACAGAATGAGCACACATCAAGGTATACCAAGTTTTCCTCCCCTTCTCTGTCATTAACTCCATAATGGAGAGATCATCTGCCCCTACATTCTCATTGTTTTTATTTTACTAGTAAGTTCATCTTCGTTGGACCAGATCAGATCCAGAGTAACAGTTGAGAATGAATTGAAGAATGAAATCATTCAAGCAAATCACAAGTTTTTCTGCTTCGGGGCTTTTGCCAGTCTTTGCTAGCATTGTAGGCTGGACCAAAGAAGCAGTTACGCATGGAGGACAGTGCTAGACTTGGAGTCAGGAAGTCTCAGATTTCAACCTATCTCTGACATTTATTTAGCTAAATGACCTAACCTCAGTAAGTCAGTTAACCTCTCTGAGACTTAGGCAATTAAGGGTATGTGTGTGTAGTTGTACTAAAATCCAGTAAACGAATAACTCTTAATAATTTAAATGAATATTAAACAGAAGTACAGCCCTGAAAAGAAAGTTTAAAAATCATGGAACCCTATGCAAAAACAAATTTAAAAATTCCTCCCTGAAACAAACAGGTAAAGATGAAAACTATTCTGTTAATCATCTATCAGAATAAATTTTCTGAAAGCATTAACTTTGAAATAAAAGCTTTCTATATTTGATAAAAAGATAAAGGATAAAAAAGGAATGCATAGGTCAAAACTAAAAGTTTGCCACTTTGATGGAGAATTATAAATTATAATTGCTATTATATGTGTGGTCTTCTTTGTCAAATTAGGTATTTAGAAATTAAAAATCACACAGAATGAATATGTCTGTTTAACTTACAAGAATATGGCTCAGCATAAAAATTGTTTCCCTCTATTTCCAACAATACTTTGAGAACTACATTCTTCCATAACACACAAAGTGGCACTTTTCTTTTAATACACATATGGATTCTATTTAATTTACGTAGTGTTGCATTGTGTGCATCTGTGCATGTGTATGTAAGTAAAGACATAAGAATCATTAATGTTGTTGCCATTTAGGTTATTTAAGTTGTATAGCTAATGCAAATTGAGCTATCCAAAACGGGGTGGGGGAGAATTATATTGCTTAGTTTTGGCCAAACAGGAAAAGTAATGAAATTCTTCTGTATAACTGGAAATCTTTCTCCCCCCAAAAAGCTATGTTTTAATTTTTATGTATGTAAAAGGATGGAGTGATGCTCTATATCTAGTACCACAAAAATTCTTTGTCCTGTCAAACAGTGGAGGAGATACATTTTATCCCTTGGTGTCCTGGAGAATGTTTGCTGGTCCTTGGGGACTGATTGTCATTTAACTTAGGCAAGTTAGAGTCTGTCTTCACTCTGTTTATTTACATATAAATTGTCTGAGGGGGTGGGGTGGAAAAAGTGTTTCAAACTGCTTTTCCCAATTACCCTGTGATGTCTGCTTTCATTTGGGGTGTGTTCTCAGCAAATTGTAGTGTAAGCCAAAAAAATATGCTGTCACTGAAGCAAGAAGATAATACATCCTCGTGCAATTGGAAATGAGCAAATGGCAGAAAGGAAATGTTTTAGATGGGTTCTATTTCAACACATTATGATGGGAGAGGAGTGGCTTAATACTAATATTTGCTTGAATAGAAATCAGAATAAATGTTGTCATTATTATGGCAAAAATATGATCCAAAGTGCTATCTAGTATTTCCATGGGAAGGCAGGATTTCTATAGACTTATTGATTCTGCCAGTAAAATGCTGTTTTACATGGGCTGCTCAGTGAGTTGGTCAACTACGGGTGACCTAAAGATACCAACCAACTTGTAGCTATAGATAGTTGGATGTTAAAAGCAAACAATGGAAAAATGGATTTTTTTGTTCATTTTCCAATTCTATTTCTATTTTCTAATACATGATATGTCTAGTGGTTGTTAATTCTTTTCTTTATTCTACACTCTTTTGTCTTATATACATACATTTGAATCATAAAGATTCTAGAAAACAGTATCCTGACTTACTTGAAGTTTTGTTAATGTCAGATTGTCTATTTATACAAATGAAACAAACAGTATTTCAGTAGACATATTGCCACTATCCATAGTATAAATGAAGGTTCCCACCCTACCCTTTTTTGGTAGACTGGTTAGGAAATTTGAAAGTATTTCATATTTGATAATAAATGAGATAGCTCTGTGGGAGTCTTTCCATAGAAACTATCCATCTAGAGGCGAAGATTGAACACTCAGATCCTAACCTGACTGGATGAAATGAGTCTCTCAGTAATCAAAAGGAATGGGAGAAAAAGAGACCTATTAGAAAACTCATTGATACCATGTTCTAAACATATTTTAACTCTATGTTTGTACTCTATGTATTAATACTCTGTTATATGAATATTGTAGGCTTGATATGCCATAGTGATAGTGAATATCATAGTTAACGCAACAATCAGCAAGTATTTGGATCAATAAAGTCTTATTTAAGAGAGTGTATAATGGATAAAGCACTGACTTGGAACCAGAAAAGCCTGTGTTTAAATCTCCCCTTTGCCTTTATCAGGTGTGACCATGGACAAGACACTTAAACCTCTCAGGCTCTATTTCCTCATTTGAGTGTTGGACTCAACATGTCTAATGTCTCTCCTAACTCTAAAATTATAATACTATTATTTGAATCATTTGAAAAAGTCAAAGATAGTTGGAAGAAATAGAATAATTAAGGATTAAAAAAGAATCAAGACTATTAGTAAATGTAATGAGGTATCTGAAATAGACAGTGTGATGGTGTGGTAACAACATTGAACTCAGAATCAAGGGAGCCGAGTTTGAATAAAGTGGGAGAAAGTCCCTTCTCCCTCTTTCACCTCTCTTCCTTCTATACATTACTCAGGGAAGACATGAGAAGCATAAGGAAATAAATATACAATATGTAAATTATAGAAATTCAAAGTATTGTCTCCTCCTGATGGTCAAAATGTTTGACTCCTTCTTATTCCTCTTCATCACCTCCCCTCCCCCTGGAACTCTTTTCTGAATTGATATATTTGTCTTTATGCTAAATTTTCCTCAAAACAATTCATGTACATTCTAATTTTGTGTGCTGGACAAAATGCACTCCCTTGTTTTTAGAAAAAAATATCTTTTTATTAATTATTGGATAGTCTACAAAAATTCACCATTGCTGAGGTCAAAGGATTACCAGTCCTGTGACTCTTTGAACCTATGTAAGACACAGGTCCATGAAATGATGAAGCACTGAAGAGACTCAGTTAGCTTCATAAACAAATAAAATTATTTCATTACAGTAAAATATGTTGGCAATAATGTTTTTGATAGAACACTGATTTATTTCTATAAATCAATATTTTGTGATTTTCCCCAAATTCCAGTCATACCATAGAAATTTTGAGAATGTTGATTAATGCATCAATATTACTTTTCGATAATTCAAGTATAATAAGAAGCCATTTTCTTCCAATGTATATTTTTGTACCATATATATGTACATATATATACACATAATACAATGTATTTTTTCAGTTTATTCCTCTTAATGATAAAAATTGCTCTGATTACCCATACTTTTCTCCTGAGGACCCCTGTTGAGGATAATCTATTATATGTTTTATATGTTTTTCCCTAGCTTTAGTCAGTCTAGTCATCTTTCAAAGAAAAGTAGTGCCTTAGCTTTCTCAGTTTTATTCCTAGATATTACTTATAAAACAAAACCATTTAACCTTAGACATGTTAGATTTTTTTCTGGATTTTCTTTTTTAAATCAACAAAGATATGTGTGAAAGAGAGTAAATATTGTAATCTTTTTGTTGAGTCAATAAGATCCTGAAGCAGATAGAATAGCTTAACAGGGTCCTATTAAAGACCAAAAATGCTTTAGCTCCAGCTATTTCCAAAAGTATCCTCCCATCTCTTTTCCTTATCTGCCAATCTCTTTCCACTGGTCTCCTATTCATTCACAGAATGGTGCCTGGAAATAAAAAGAAGTTCCACTTCATGTTAGAATCAGAGAGAAATGTCTCCTAATATTCACACTGTTGAACATGCCTATGCTTATACCTTAGAGAAAGGAAAATACTCAGGGAGGATATCATGGTCATAAAAACAGTTCATGACCCCAAAGTATTAGATTTGGGAAAAAAGCTTCACTCTTATAAAACATATTTACTATCCGTCAAACTACTCTTCAACACTTTCTCTTGGTAAACATACAGAGTTCATGTTACTCTAAAAAAAAGAACAATAACAATGTTCCCGCACAGAGCAAAATGGTCCAATGCACATTGGTCCAATACAGGTTAAGAACCAAATTCAGGTTCTTAAAAGGGCTATATAGCTTTTAAAAATAACAATGGTGGCAATTAGCAATACATATCTCTAAATAAGACATATTTTTATCCCCTTTTCCCCAAACAAACAGCTTAATTGGCTGCAATTATAGAAGCTTATTTGCTTTTTTGTGTTTCACAAGAAAATATAAAATTTTCTCTTTACACAAAACAAGAAATAATAATATTTTAATTATATCATTTTCAATTTCTATGTTTACAGTGTTATCTTTATATACAGAATATATTTTATATTCAATATTTACTGTCTTTAAATGATCTTTATGAACAACTTGTTAAAAAATTTTGTGGCAGTGAGCAATTTGGGATCAATTTATAATAGAATTTTTCCAATTAAATCCTACCCAATCTCCTCCCAATTTATTTGAGTCTCCAGTCATTGTATTTCTTCAGCACACACACATGCTAGTATGATACATGTGCATACATATACCCATATTTATGTACATGTGCCTATATATGTAGGTATATATGTGTATATATGTATATACTGATATTTGCATCTGGATGTAGCAATTCTCAGATTTTAAGTGACAGCACAAATATGGTTCTGGCCCATATTTAACTTAATATACATATAAATATATATGAGACTGTGAATTATATAATTCATAGACTCAGGTTTGTCATAGGATTTCTCTACCTCTTTATTCTTTGCAACAGAGATTGGTATTTCCATATAACAAGATAAAACTGCTATTGGGTTCAGATGGCCTAGTGTACTTGCCCTTTGCCTCTTAAGAGACCCCAACTATAGACTTTTACTTGTAGATCTAGATCAGTACTGAGAGAATCTGACCCCAAAATTAAGAGTTTGGTTCGTTATGCTCCCATCTCAAGGACCTAAGTAGAATCTATTAAAATTTAGATTTGACTCTTATCTAGAGTCTCCAAAAAAAATTAGAGTAAAACAATACTCAATTTACAATATAGATCAGGCCTCAGACAACTTTTTATTTCTTCCACACAGAAGAAATGTTGAAAACAAAAGATTCAAAAGCATGCACTGACAAAGACTTCAACATGAAGTAGTAGCATGCAACTATAATCCTTTACTGGGAATTTATACTTAAAATATCCAAACATAAAGCATTTTGTATAGCTGCTGAATTGACATTTCACCTTCATCTTAGTTCTATGCTATCTCCCTCAAAGTCTTCAGGCAAGTCAGACCAGTAGTTGGCCTCCTCCAGTCCATGACTGTCTTCTTTTCTAAGAATGGTTGCAGCTGTAAGGAGCACTTCCCGTAGTGGGATCAACCCCGACTAAAGAACCTAGGTCCTCCCAAATTCCCATGGTAGCCACTTTAGAAAAGTCTGTCTCTCATTCTCAAGGAAAGAAGCACAAGGCAGAAAAGGCAAGCTAGGGGAAGAGATTCCAAATGAGGATCTCCTAGGGGCACATATGAGAGCTCCAAAGATGACAAGGAAACAGACTACCAGATGGTAGATTTACTTCTCTTAATCTAATACAGCACTCCCTAAGCCGTTACATGGAGAGAAAAAACAAAGAAACCACCCAAGGTTTACTGGGTCATCCCAAAGTCCTTCGATAATGAGTCAGAACATCCCATGGCCTTTGTGACATAGTCCAAGAGTCAGTGAGTCAGAGGGCACTCACCTCTTTATCATCATTATGTAAGCTATTATCTTTAAGGTCGTCTATTTGCTTACCCTTCCTAGGAGCTCTGAATGACAAGGGGACCAAACATCTATAAAATTATGTTTATCATTACCTTTGGGTTCACAATCAAACCAATTCACTCTAAGACAGGGGGTTGTAACCATTTTTTCTGTCATGGTTCCTCTTTGCCAAGCTATAGTGAAGTCTATAGGCCGCTTCTCACAATAATATTTCTAAATGAATTTGAAATATACACACATATATATATATACATATATATATACACACACAGGATTCCAAAGTAAATCAACTATATATTTAATTTTATTGTTGTTCAGTCATGTCTGACTCCTCATGACCCCATTTAGGGTTTGGTTTTTTGGGGATTTTTTTGGCAAAGATGTTGCAGTGGTTTACTGTTTCCTTCTTAAGCTCATTTTATAGATTAAACAACAGGGTTAAGTGACTTGCCCAGGGCCACGTATCTAATAAGTGTATGAGGTCATGTTTGACCTCAGGACAAAGAATCCCTCTGACTCCAGGTCTAGCACTCTGTCAACCGAGCTACCTAGAGACCCTACATATATAATATAGTATATATACAGATAAGTACTCCATGTGGTCATACAAATATACACATATGCATGCCTATGTAATAGTTACATGTGTGAATGTATGTTTTAAAGTTAAGACTCCATACTTTCAGTAAAACCAGGAGACATTTTTTTTTAATCTCCTAACTAGCTAAAGTGTACTAAACCTTCGAGATTCTTCTCAGAGAGAACAAAGGAATTCATAGAATCAGATTCATAGAGTTAGTGTTAGAAAGGATTCTCGAGGTCATTTAACCCCCTCACTTTGCAGTTGAGGAAAATAAGGTACAGAGAGAAGGGTTGATATTTCTATACACACACAAGTAACAACAGAGGCAGAATTTGAGCCTAGGTCAGTTTTATATTTCCAAATAGAACTTTCTTTCCCTACATCGTGAACTGGCATCATCATCTGTGAAATGGAGATAAAGGTATAGCAGAATATAGCAAATATAGCAGAATTATGATGAGGAAATTATAAGGTATAAAACATTATATAAATATGAGTTACTATAATAATGAAGTGTCATAACAAAAAACAAGCTGAACAAAACTGACTTTTTTGTTTTAAAATAAGTTCAACAAAGGGTATTGTGAAAAGTAGGTACTGTGGGGTTAATCTTCCTTTTTTACTCAGTAATAATCAAATCATTCAATATTATAGCAATCTGGCCAGTTCTGGGCTCCATAAATAAAGAAAGATGTGGATAAAATGGAAGCAGCCCAGTGAAAAGTCACCAAGATAATTCAGGGTTGGAAAATGATAAACTGGCAAAATAAAATGGCATCCCTCAAAGAGGAAAAAAAGAAAGCTGGTTTAAGCAGGTTTGAGGAAGTGTATGGCCAGATGGTTTTCATATACAAAAAGGGGAGAATAAAAGGAAATGGTTTAAAATTTCATCATTGAGGTTAAATATAGGAAAGAGTTTTCTGACAGTGAAAGTTGTCAGGATGGGTTGTTTATGTAATTTTTTTTTTTTGGAATTCCTTTCTCCAGTCCACTAGTCTTTTAACAAAGGATGGATTTTCATCTTTGTGAAAGGTTTGGGGAATGTAAGGGATTTAGATTAACCCTTTTCCAAAGTATTTTCAGGATGCTATAATGTTGTAAATTTAAATTATTTTCCAATGATTTATACATTTAAAAAGAGATTTGGATTTGGACTCAATTTAGCATTTTATAGTTAAGGAAACAATACATCCTTAACATGCTTCAGCCACAAAAACAGAGATGTGGGTTCATTTAACACCATTTGAAACTGTTTTTGTTTCATTACCAATTGAAATCACAGAGCATTATTTTTTTTAAGGACCTAGGCAGTAACATCGATTTTATGAAATATTTTCTCTGAGTTCTCCAACCTTATTTATAGTAGGAGTCATGCAGATCTGGGTTTCCAGTCCTTCCTCAGACACTCAATAACTGTGCGACCCTGAGCAAGTTCCTTAAATACTCTGAATCTCAGTTTCAACTATAAATCATCACTGGGTTGTTCTGTGCATCAAATGAGATGACATATATAAAGCATTCTGCAAATATTCAAGTCCCTCATGTATCAGCTATTATGATAATTATTAAACAAAAATAATCCAATTGATTGATTCCTTCAAAACTAATTTTTCATATTGGTCCTAGAGAAGAATCTTTTTCTAACTCAGATACTAGCAACAAAAAGTAACTTAAATAAGCCTTTTCTATTTGTCTTGTCATTCACTTACATGACCAAAGTAATTTCAGCTGTAAACTAGGAGACATTTCGAGAATTCTTTTTTGAGTTTAGTGCATGTGGCATAGCTGAATATGAATAATAATAAATCACAATGAAAGAATGCTGGGGTATGAGTCAGGAAACCTGAATTCTTACTGAAGCTCTGCTACTAACATCTTGTGGGAACTTCAGTGAGTCACCCTCTCAGGCCTTTGCTTTCCTCTTTTGTAAAATATGAGCATTGACCAAGGCTGCCTAGGCCTCTTTTCCTTCTAGCTCTAAGTTCCTATAAGCCCATGATTCTAAGTTAAATATTCTAGCACTCTTTTTCTTTCTTGTGGTTTTCCCCTTTTGTTGTAATACTTCTTTAATAATATGACTCATGCGGAAATGTGATATGACTGCACATGAATAGCCTATATCAGATTGCATGTTGTCTTGGGGAGGGAAAGGAGAGAGGAGGGGGAAATTTATAACTCAAAATCTTGCAAAAGTGAATATTGAAAGCTAAAAATTAATTAATTGAAAAGATTTTAGCAAATTTTTTCTATATTTATGCAGAGTTCTTTGTTTACCAGTAGTATCCTGACTACCATTAGAATTCATTAAAACTTTCACGAAACTGAAATCAGCTAAAAAAATTTTCATGGTCACAATTTTAGATTTTAACATAATGGACTTAGAAGTTTCATCATCGTATGGTCTGACAATACTTTGTCATTTTGTTTCTTAGTTTCTATCACCAATTTGGCTCTACTATTTAATGTTTTTGCTTCTATTTTACTAACTGAAAAGCTGTAACATAATACTTTCTTCTTTATAGGACTTAGATTTACATGACATTTTTGAGATACAAAGTACCTTTATAATCTCATTTAAAACTTCCAACCACATTTTGAGATAATACCGGACCTATTATTTTCTCCACTTTACAAATGAGAAAATAGGATAAAGAGAATTTAAATTGCTTAAGTTTACACGGTCAGTAAATAGAAAAATCGCTACTCAGACCTAAGTGTTTTGACTCTAAGTTCAGTATTCTTTCTACCATGGTATCTTTCTAGTAGGACCTTACCCCAGGGGAATCGTGGACCAACCCTAAGAGGTTTGTGATCAAGCAATTGGAGAGTTGGAAAATGAACTACATCTTGTCCTCATGCAGTAGCTAATCATGGGCTTATCTCCAACAAAACCATACCTAGCCTTATCCTCTAACATTCCCCACCCTTTTCCTCATCCCATGCTGTACCCCAGTGCTCACCAATCTCTCTACTTCTAATGATCCTGTAGGCTCTTCAGGATTCCCAAGCACCTACAGTAGTAGCTGTGCAAGTGTCTTTAGGTAAATTGCATCTCTGCCTCCTCTGACCCACATCATCTCATGGCTGTGATGGGCACCCTCAGAAGACAGATGTGGTGCTCAGACAGTGACACATGAGTAAGAATCTCACTTCTTTGGGGAGTGCAGGAACAGAGAAGGACATAAAATAAGCAGACGTGGATGAATTTGGACCTCCATCACAGATATATTTACATTATTTTCCCTGGAAAACCCTACCCTTTTCCAAATCTTCCTAGTGTTATCAAGGAAACACTACCCTTCTAGTCACCTAGGTTGTCATAACCTCAATATCATATTTGCTTTTTCACTCTTCCTCACTCCATATACCTAATAGGTGCCAAATCTTTTTATTTCTATATTCATCTCTCTTTCATCCCCTTCTCTATATTCCTGCAGTCACTACCAAAGTTCAAGCCCTCATCACTTCTAGCCTAGTCTATAATTAGATAATATCCTAATTTATTTTCCTGATTCATCACTTAATCTTAACTCTTCCCCTTTCAAATCCATCCTCCACATAGCTGCCAAAAGAGATTTTTTAAGCATCTGGCCATGTCACTCCCCCATCTGATAAATTTTATCTCATCCTTTTCAAATTTCCATTTTTGTCTAAATTTTATAATGTATATCATTATTAATTCATATATGTCATTTTCATAAAAGTTTAGTCAGTGTCTGACTCTTTGTGATCCCTTTTGGGATTTTCTTGGCAAAGATATTGAAGTGGTTTATCATTTCCTTCTCCAGCTCATTTTACAGAGGAGGAAACTGAGGCAAGTAGAGTTAAGTGATTTGTCCAGGATCTTGCAAATAATAAGTATCTGAGGCCAGATTTGAACTCAGGAAGATGAGTCTTCCTGACTCCAGTCCTAGCAGTCTATCTACTGCACCATCTAGCTACCCTTTCTTAAAAGCAAATCTATGTATGCTGGGGATATGCACTGTTTGGTTGTTTTTTTTATTTCTTGGGGTGATCTAGAATGCAGGTGTCAAATACACAGCCTACAACACTCTGAGTACAGCCCAATCTAGATTAAGATGTAATTGGGAAATAGTTAACATAACAAAAATACAACACAATTACTGTAGGTGCTTAGGATAATGTTAATGTGTGGTTATCTAAGTCAGTATGTGGCATGCAGGGATCTTTATGTATGTCGTAGTAGCTTCAGTTTCTATTTGAATTTGACATCATTGTACTAGACAGCAGAATTCTATGTATGTTTATATTGTTTGACATGGAGTCATACAGGAATGGAATAGAGATAGTTTTGAATAATTTGATGAGGAGACTTTGCATGTAAAAATCTCTTTGGGTTGAAGACAGTTCTGTTGAGCAAAAAAGCTACTTTACTCTTTTCTTTTTTTTTTTTTTTTTTTTTTTTGCTACACATGATTTTGTATTTTCACACTGAAAAAACCTAGAGGAAATGAAAGTTGGCACAATATTAACAAATGAATCTACTTGAGAAAGAGTGAGTTTGATTTCAGGCTTGAAAATGGTACACTTTAAATATACTATTTCCTGCATTCCTATTTTACCTCGAATAGAAGTATATAGCTCCTATTCCCCATTTACTAAATTGCCTTTGTCCTTCAATTTGTATGCAAACTTTTTGCAAGCATTTTAATCTTAATACCATTTAACAAATTACACACAATGCCACAGAAAGGCAGTATTGGGTACTTACTTCATATTGATCACAAACCCATGCAACAAAAGACACCAAACTCATAATTTTGCCCTCAGAATCCAATTGAAGAGGTAGAACAGAGGAAATCTTTCAAAAGAAAAATTTGTGTGATGCAAAAAACTGGGTGTTTTGTACACAGGAATGGCTGTACTAATATCAACATTGGTGGAAGATAATTCTTGCTGCTGTGTAGAGTACAGGAGGCAGTGATGCAGGGGTAAACATTTTTACAACAGAAAAAAGTGAGGATTAGTCATCTGGTCCAAGGCAGTGAGGAAGAGGATAGCTAGATCAATAAATAAACAAGCATTTAATGAACACCTGGTATGTGCCATGCATGTGCTAGGTGCTGAAAATATAGACAAAAATGAATACTCTTGCCTTTCCAGAATATCACCTTCAAGAATCAGAGAGAACAATATTATGTGTGCATGTATGTATATACATCTAAAATCATACACAGAACATATGCCAAAATAAATATAACTTTGAGAAGGATGGAACCAAGAACTTGAGAAATCATGTAGAAGGAGGTGGTTGATCTGAGTCTTGAAAGAAAGGAGTAATTCCAAGAGTCAGAAGTAAGGACAAAGCACATTCCAGGTACAGATGATAAATCACCATTAAAAATCCATGAAGATGAGAGACTGTGGTGTCTGAAGAATAACAAAAAAGCTCACTTGTGTAATAATGTAATTGATACCAATGCACATATATATGGCATATGAATAGAAATTAACTGGGACGTGTGAGGGTGGAAGTGCAGATGGGGTGGGGGTGGGATTGTGTGTGTGCATATGCATGTGTGTGAGCACATGTATGTGTGCAGGCATGAGAGAGAGGAGAGCAGGGAGTGAGGAGGAGGAAAACAAGAAGAGGAAAACAGTCTAGAATTGAGACAAAAAAGAGATAAGAATTAAAGATTATTAAAAGTCAGGGCACCATAAATAAGGATGGTATTATCCCAACATTATTTAGGCAATCAGTCAGTCAGCTGGCATTAATTAAGTCTGTACCATATGCCAGGCACTGTGCTAATATTTGAATATTTAAAAAAAAAACAGTTCCTGCTTTCAAGGAGTTCACAGTCTAATAGGAGAACTGGTATACAAGCAACTGTGTGCAAACAAGATAGGATAAATTAGGAATAACCTTGGAGGGAACACACCAAATAACTGGGAAAATCTTCTTGCAGAAAGTAGAACTTTAGTTGAGACTTGAAAGAAACTAGAAGTTAGATATGCAGATGGGGAGAGTTCCAGTCATAATGAACAGTTAACAAAAATATTTAGTATCAGAAGATGGACTATTGTTTGTGAGATACAGCAAGAAGGTCAGTACCCTGGAAAGTTGGGTAGATGATTTATTTTGAGGAAAGGATGAATTGAATGCAAACCGAAAATAGCTTAACTAGGATCTCTTTTTGGAATTCCTATTTTTTTTTAAATTGGCTCTTGCTGATTTAACATCTTTCTATGGCAACCCAAAGAGGAAAAGGGAAGGGATTGTCCTCTATGCTCTCCAGACTCTTCAACAAGAACATAAATTGGAGAGATCAAGTGAATCATTCCTAGGCAAAAAAATATTTAATTGAAAACTTCTTTTAGTGGAGTTGTAAATTGTTCTTTTCTGACACATCTTTCAAATCTGAGCATTGAGAGTTTAAATTTCAGTGACTTCACAGCTCACTAAAAGATATAATCAAAAGAAAATTGCCAAAAGATTCCTGCAGAGTGTGTTCAAAACTACTTCTCCATTCAATAAAAACAAACAGTGTCTATTATTTGGTATTGTAACTGAGTTTAGGAGTCAACACCCCAATGCTGATCAGCTCCTAGTCTGCAGCTTACAACCTTGGAAAGTTGCCTGACAAATTAAGGCACTTGTCCAGGATCCCAAAGACAGCATGCACCACTCTAATCATTTTGCCATATTGTCTCTACAAATATTATTATCCCCGTTTTGCACATGAAATCGATGCTCAGAGAGGTTAATTGACTCACCTAAGGTCAAACAGTGCACATCAGATCTAGGGCTTGAATCTAGATCTTCTGACTCAGAACCACAGTCTCTTGGCTGAACCATGTAGCCTTTGTCCCTGCCTTTCTAGTTAGGATTCACTTGGGAGCACTAACACATTTCTAAGATCCTTTTAGGGAGACTTCTCAAATATCAAGGTGACTTATTCGACTGGATGAAGAGCAGTTCAGCTGAAGCTAAAGTCATTTACTCAGTTTTAAGGGAAAGGGAAGTGCTATCTGATTTCTGACAAAGATAAAGTGGTTCCCAGGAGTAGTTTTGCTCAAGGTTCCAAAAACCCAGTGATTCAAGACTGCTGCCATTTGTTTTGCCAGTTTGTGCATCCAGACAAAATATCTCTCAGCAAGATGCCTTTGATATAAAAACCACTGAAATTTGAATATCAAAATGTAGCTCTTTGGCCTAGCAATAATCCTCCACGTGGGAGGCTTGGATGTGATCTCCAGCCCTTGGGCTTGCAGCATCTGGAAATGATACTTGTGTCATGGCAATACTGGATGCTGTCACAGTGGATTTGAAGGGAGATCCTCAGTGTACTTTTCAATCCATTAATCCTTGCAACACCTCAGTGAGGTCGGTAAATCTTTCTGGCCAGAGGAACTGAGATCAACAAAAATTGTAATGGGAACCGTACAGGTTACACAAATGGCAAAGGGATGGAAGGAAATCCTTTTTGTTTAGGAGAGCAGACATTGCAGCTGGATTGCTTAACTTTGTTTTAAAACTCAGTTGACAAAATCATTAGCAACATTTAAAAGAAACAAAATTGAATATAATTGAGGTTATCATCCAAGATTTTAGAAGCCAACACTCAGTGGGGCTGTAGGAATTGAGTAATAAATTGTGAGTTAAAGAGTATGTTGCAATATATTCTGTTTTACCTTCCACTGAATCAGTGAGGTCAGAATAAATGCTAAGGAAAAAGTTGTTAAATTTCTAAAAATTGGTGGGTGATTATGATATCTATCTTTGGGGTACCATCACACCTTCCCTTCAAGTGTTACCGAATTTAAGGAAAAAGTTACTTTTTTGTATCTGTTGTGTACATTTCCTCTCAACGAATGCTATTTTAGGCTAGTCAGTGATGCGAAGCTATTTTTTTAGAATTAACTCAAGTCACTTTTATTAGTTTTAGTCAACATATATTCATTTTTTAATGGCTTTATTAGGGATAACCTAAAAGGGGATATTTGGCAGTTACATAGTGTATATTGCATGGTGTATTTTTTGACTTATGGAATTAAAATGACATAGACTGGCCATTTGGTCATTCTATGAATTTAAAAATTCATAACATCAGATTTAAGATGTGGAATTTTGTCAACAAGGGAACTGAGGTTCAGAAACCTTAAGGATTTGTCCAGGAACTTAGAACTAGTAAGTAACTGAAGGGGAAATTTAACTCTGGTCTTTCTGACTCCAAGTCCAGCATCCCATTCACTATGGCAAGATCATCTCTGATCTTACATTTCTGAAATATTCATCATCAAACTCTCAATATTTTCCTAAAGTTAAAGCTATTTATTCTAATTACTATTTATTAAAATCTTTGTTTATAACTATGCTTATACTAAGCTAAAGTAATTATAAATTATTTAAAATATGAATTTTAATGTTTGTAAAATTTTCATCTCAGTCTTAACTCATGGATCTCTATCTTACAATTCTATTTCAAAAATCAAAAATTAAATTTCAATAAAACATGTCTTCTGCACTCTCTATGTGCAAATTTCCATGCTAGGCACTGAGGAAGATAAGACACAGATCCTCCTCTCCAGCAGATAATAGTCATGTAGGGGAAATTAGGCATAAACACAAATGACTGTAAAGTAAATTAAACAACGATAAGTGCATTAAAAAACCTCAAGTGTTAACATAGTGCTATTTGAATTTAAAGTAAGATCACTTCCAACTTGGAGGTTTCATGGAGGAGGTAGAAACTGAGTTGGACTTTGAAGGACAATAAATGGCAACTATGTGCCAGGGACTGTAGTAGAAGGGAATAGAAAGACAAAAATTTGATAATTCTCTGCTCAAAAAGCCTACATTCTACTATTCTACCAGAGAGCTAAGCTATATGTGTAAATAAATAAGTTTAAGACTATAAGCAACAAAGCAATATGTCAGCAACTAAGGCACGGTGCTTCGAAGGAGATCATTTCAAGTTGGAGGGGTCAACTAGTGTAACTGCAAGGAGTTGGGAGATGGAACATCATGTGTGAACCACAGCAAGTAGTCAAGTGTAGCAGGATCCTGGAGTGTGTACAGATGAGTAAAGCTTAAAAAGACTGAACAGGTAAGGCTAGATTTAGTTCTAGGGATTTATTAATCTCAATTACACTATCCCCATGCTCTAAGGTCCTTGTGCACACTCTCTTCCCATGCAGAGAACCCAGAAAGTTCAGAAGCTTGTCATTCAGACAATATACAATGTGGAATCCAATCAGATTTCTCACCATTCAGCATAAATACAGGTCAGCACATGGGGTAAACACTAAGACACATGACACAACATTCCCACCACCATCACTGCCACGCACCCACAGGTATTCATAAACGTACTGAGTCTCTACACATCCTCAAAGGCTGCAGAATCCAGCTTTAACAGATACTGAGCCTTTTAAGCACCACTGTTGCCCATAAAGTTTCTCTCTCTCTCTCTCTCTCTCTCTCTCTCTCTCTCTCTCTCTCTCTCTCTCTCTCTCTCTCTCTCTATCTCTATCTCTATATCTCCACTCCCTACTTCTTCTGTTAAGGGTTAGTTTCTTCCATCATGTGTCTAACATCAATGGTAAGCATACTGATGCGTTTTTTCATTTGATTTTTTTAATAGGTTTGAACTATGTTTGGCAACTGACAACAGCTAGGCATCCTCCACAGTCTAGGGACTGTAGCTGTTCCTCCTTTTCTGTTGTTCTTGGGCTTTAACAACAAGACTGTGGAAGACCTTGAAATATCAGGCTAAGGAATTTGGCCTTTATAAATAATGCAGACAGCCACTGATGTTTCATTTGTGGGGTGGTTAGTACATAGGAGATGCATCATAAATGCTTGTTGATTGATGATCCAAGTTCTGATTTCTAGAATGTAAATCAGTGTAGGATGGTTTGGATCTGGGAGGGCCTGATGGTAAGATCTTGGATAGAAAGTTGATATTTCAGATATGGAGAAGCAGTAGCAATAACAATAGAAAATGAAAGTAGATGTGAGAAGTATTACAGAAGCAGAATGTATATGCTTTATCACATTTTGGAGGCAAATTATAAGGGATGTGTTGGTGATCTGGACATTTGGAGTATGGGTAACTCAGAAATAACTTTCCAAAGCCAAAATAATAAGTGTTTAATACTAAAGGAGTAATTCAAATGTCCTAAAATATAGAAAAGGTATGGTCTTTGCCCTCTAAGAACTTGCCATATCACATAAGTATGTTACATAGTATAATTTTTGTTTCTTTTTAATGCAATAATGTATTTGATGACATAATAAGACTGGAGCTAATGTGTTCTTACATGCCTTTCTCAAAGTGTAAATCTTTTTCCCATTAACATTTTAAAAGTCTAACTTTGTCTTAAATGGCACATTATTTCAATACAAAACTTCTTTAGTCAGATGACATAAAGAATATTATCAATAATGTCCAGATTTTTTGTGGTACTCTTTATAGCAGTTACACAGGACAGTAAAGCTATCTTCTTTAATAATATCATATAAGATTCTTTTAATAGGAAAAAGCAGTTGCCTTTTTCAGTAATCTGCCTTTTAATATACGTCTTTTAAAATACTAATATTTTCCCTTTTGCATCATAGCCCCAATCTACAAAAACTTTAGCTACTTTTATTGTTGAATCTTCAAGTGATTTACAGACTCAGCCAAAAGGATGACATCCAGTTTCTCCCATTTAAATTCCATTTACCTATCACACACTGCATATTGCACAGATGTGATGACATAATGCAGTCCTGTCAAATATCTTTCCTGAAATTAAACTGCCGTATTATGCTTTTGTACCCCGTGGTCTTTGCAATACAGATTATGTAGGAAATGGACCAAATGTAAAAGATAATTTCTTTTTCCTTTCCTACAGTTCAGAACAGTGCTGCTTTTTCATTTCCACCTAAATCCAGCTATCTGGAATTCACAAGGAATGAGTTGTTCTGGAGAGCTGAATTTTCCAAATAAGCTGAAAGTTTTTCTCAATAAGCCCCCAAACTTTACATTTCCACCATTTTGTAGAGAAATCTTTTTCGTGTATTACATACATCTATCCATTACATATCTCTCTTGCTTTTTTTTAATATCCTGAGTATAATTCACCCTTTCCTTGGGATTCCTAGCTCCCTTCTCTGCACAGATCAGGATCTACCTCTTACAAAAGGCCTTTCCCAATTCTCTCAGTTATTAGAGCCTCCTGCATTCTAAACTACTCTGTTTACTTTGTATATCTGTGCACATTCCATTCCCTCAATAGAACAGGGACAGCTAGGTGGTACAATAGTGAGAGCAGCAAGCCTGTAGTCAGGAAGACCTGAGTTAAAATCCATCCAGATGCTCAGATACTCTGGGCAAGTCACTTAACTTCTGTTTGCCTCAGTTTCCTCATCTGAAAAATGGGGATAATAATAGCACCTACCTCTCAGGATTATTTTAAGGATCAAATGAAATATTAATTCTGTAGCACCTAGACATAGTAAGTGCTATGCAAATGTTAGCTATTATTGTTAGAATGCAAACTACTTGAAGACAGGGACTTTTTAGTTGGTTTTTTTTTTTTTTTTGGTCTTTCTATCTCCATAGTCTGGGACCAGACCTTTCACGGAGTAGAAACTTAATAAATTTTGTTGAATTGGTCTTGACTCATGTTCATTAATAGGAGTATGAATTATTGCTTCCACTGAAGTATAGTGACTAACTTGCTCTCAGAGAGCAAGTTTTACCTTGAAGAATATTTTGATGTTAGAAGAAGGAAATTGAGACATCATTTTGTCCAACCCATTCATTTTATATATGATTCATCCAGTATCACATAGCTAATTAGAGGCAAAACCAGAGCTGGAATCTATGTGTCCCAAAGGCATGCACTAACCTATTTCTTCTACACTTCTAAGCCGGGATTTCTTTATTTACTCTTTTTCTCTTATTTATCTCATTTTTTCTTCTGAAAACCCCTTCCCCTTGTTTCATTTATCTACTAGTTAAAAAAGTGAAACTACGACTGATTCTGAACAAGCCACCAAAACACAATTTTGGTCAAAGATGAAGACCTGCTAGAAAAGCACTGTCACTCTGGTTGATTAACGGATGGACTTCAAATCAACCATCCTATTTATATGCGGTCATAAATACAAAGGCATCAATTATTGTACAAAAACTGAATTTTGTTTTATGAGTCATCAAATATTGTGAAAGTTATCAAACTCTATCTCAAGTTAAGATGACTTTTATTATTTGAAAACAAAAGTTGGTTTTCTTAAAATCACTCTTAATCTCGTAGTTTTACTTTAACGTAGTTGACTGCGTTGCTTGGCTAATAAGATCTAAAAAATCCCTTCCAGAGACTGTTCAGTAGAGCAGACCTCAATATAGGTTTACAAAAATACAGTTAAAAGAAATCTAATGGAAATCTCTGATGCAACTACTTGAGATAAAAGGCACTTACTGTTGAAATTTTCATAAATTAGAGAACCAAAAGTTAAGGATGCCTTATCAAGAGTTACTATAAATATTAAAGGAAATACTAATTCCACTAATAATAGATGTAGTAGATAGAGAACTGGTCATAGTGGGAAGATCCCAAAATAAAACTTCTGTGTTACCCTTAAGAGTGACTTAAACTCTCAATGCCCCAGGCAAATTTCTAATATTCTAAGTCATATTAATACTTGCAGATTTAAATTGGTAGAGGGAATTTCCTTACTATGAATTGCTTTAATTCAATGAAATCACATATCATGAAATTACCCTTTGAAGGATTCTCTTTCTTCATTGTCTCTCACATCTGCCCTCTGCCTATTGTCTTCAAGTTGTCTATCTCAACTGCACGGATAGTCCTGACTACTAATCTCTGCTTCTGAAACCCCCTTTATCTCTTCTACAATATCTATCGGATTTAAGTAGGGAGAATGTCAAATTGAATGAAAATATAGATGATTCTGCTTAAACCCTGTCTTCCTTCTTGTTCTAAAGTACACATTTGCCTGAAAATATAGAGTAGATGAAAAGTATTCTTAAAGGGAAGGCACTAGTTGAGCATCAGGGACTGGGATTAGAGGCTGGGTCTTGAAGAAAGGTACAGAAGTTAAGAGACTGCATTGAAGGGGCAAGACAATCCCAGGCTTGAGGGACAGTCAGTGGAAAAATGCAGAATTGATTGATGGAAGAAGGTAGGGCCATGTGTGAGAAGCAGCAATTAGACCAGGTGGCAGGGTCATAGATTATGTGGAGGGGAGTTAAGTGTAAAAAGATTGAAAGGTAAAAAGATCTAACGATTGTGAAGGGCTTTAAATGCCAAATGGAGAAGTTTATATTTGATCCTAGAAATAGCAATGAGCCACTGGAGTTTGATTAGGGAAGGTGATATGGTCAGACCTGAGCTTTAGGAAAATCACTTTAGAATTTGAGTAGGGGATGGATGGGTACAGAGATTTTGAATCAGGGAGACTAATTGAAAGGAGCCAGTGATTTTCTGGTAAATGTTCAAAACCCAGCTTTCTGGAGGGAGAATGTATGCATGACATGCTTTTAAATTGTCTTTGCCAAGAAAACCCCGAATGGGGTCACTAAGAGTCAGACAGAACTAAAAATCAACTCAACTTATTAACATTATTCCCATCATATCTTTGAGTCTAGACAATCAATAAAACAATAAGTCAAGTTCTAATTTTGGAGCATTTGACCATTTCTGAGGTGTCAGACCTCATATTATTTCATATTACAGCTGTGTCCTGAGTAGGATGAATAACGAATTCCCTCTTCTCTCATTATTTGAATTCACACTGCATATTTCATTGCACTGGAGCAAATTACCTTATTTTACATAATTTTGACTGTGAATGGTGTGAATTTGAATACATACTACCACTTCTGGGAATTTATTACCCATTACTCTCATTAATAGGGACCTCAACACTCTCTCCTTTCCACTACAATTTGCCTGCTAGCTATTACAGGTAACATATGTTTCATGGGTGGCCTCAGTGTCTTTGATCAGTCCCTGGCTTCCTTCTCACTAAAACTTTTAGGTACTACTTCCTACCTTCCTTTTGTAATTCCCTCAGTTTCAGTACTTTCTCACCATTAAAATTACTTTACACTATTTTATCTGTATATACTTTGTATTTACTTACTAGTGTGCATACTATACCCTTAGAAGTTTCTAGGAGACAGGAACAGTTGTATTTTGTCTTTGTATCCCTGGTGTAAAATATGATACCTTGCATATTAAAGATATTTAATAACTATTTGTTGAGATAAGTAAATGAGTGAAAAGAAACATTTAATGAATACGTATTAGCTAGAGATATAGATACAAAATACAAGACATTCTCTGCCCTCAAAGAGATAGTCATTTTAAAGGAGACCAAACATAAGGGGATCAGTAGCCAAGAAGGTGTAATCTGATCTGAAAATTTATAAGAATGGTGAGTAGAATGACCCAACAATTGATTGACTTTAATATGGCAAGAAGAAGTCAGAAAACTATAGTATATCTAAGGTTGGCTATAAATAGTGAAAACATATCAAAAGTCCAGGTCCCCAGAGCAGGAACTAGAGTTCAGAATTTGAAATGAATTGAATTGTACATGAATAACTTGGAAAAATACAGGTGAAATTCAACTTGTTAATTCTTAATATTATAAATAATAATACTCTTTATTATTACTCTTATTATTAATCTGTCATATAAATTAACATTGTTCATCTATCATTAACAGGTCATACATTTTAAGCTTTTTTTCTAGTATGGGTAACATATTTGCCCTATTTTTTAAACTTTTCCCTTGAACAGCGTAAAGACTAAAGACAAAAAACAAATCTAAGTGGAAATGGTTGCACATGTCTATGATTTTAAAACATTACAAAGGATCATAGTTGCATAAATTTAAAAGTGGAAGAGACCTCAAGCTGTTTGATCTAATCCCCTCATTTTATAGATAAGGAAAAAGACCAAAAGATATTAAATGACTTGATCAAGGTCACACAAGTAGTAAATGACAGAGGCAAGATTTGAACCAAGGTCATTTGATTTAAACTGATTTAAACATGAAGACTGAATTCTTAATGCTTACATGACCAACTGAGATAGCCAAGGAAAATAATGTACTAAAACTGCCTGGTTGTAAGGTAACTTAAAATGCCTCTAATTATCTAGGATGGATATAATTAAAATTATTTGTCTTTAGGAAATGAGATTGAGATGCAATCTTAAGTAACTTTTTATGATGTCTTACTACACTTGATAAGTAATCAAGATCATACATAAGTTCCTTGAAATATTTTAGACCCTCAGACAAAAGTCAGTGTCAATTGATGAGATTTTGTTGAATGACTACACAAGAAAAAACCCTGTTCAAAGTTAAGTGGCAGGAAATACACGCAACATTCTTTGATTTCAGAGATTTCACAGCAGATACCACTCACTACACTAAACACTGCATGCCTAACAGAACTCCTACTTTGTTCTTTCCAAAAACTGGAAATACGAAAATTAAGTCCTACACTACTAGTTGGATGATATTGTTTCCATTTATGCAGTTGATCCCAGGAGATAAGCCCATAGGCAGAGTAGTTAGAGTTGACTAATTTTTGTGCACTAATTTCTAGGAAAAATTAGCAAATACATATCTCTACACTGCAAATTGGCTGAGAATACATGTAAAATATAAATGTTTTATATTTTGCATTAATATTTTATATTCTGAATCCTTACTGTGGGGTTTTTGCATGGTTAATTACCTACTACAAACCTGTTCTCATAAATTAAATATAATCTAAATAATACAAAAGATGTTCTAAGCTTGTAAAACATCTCATAAAAATCTGTCAAATTTCTTCCTTGAAGAGCTCATTGATGTATATAATCTAACTGATTGTGGATCAAATATTGAAATACAAACTTAACCGTGATTTTTTTCCCCTTATTTCTCGAGTGATTTGCATTCAGACTTGCATGAGACTCCTTTATCATATCTTTAGTTCAACATTGTTGCCAGATGAAACCAGGGAGAAAGATGGAAAAATAATTGTAGCTAGATAAAATAAATATTTAAGGTGGGGGAGGAAAGAGTAGCCTCTATCTCTACCTTAATATACCATATCCAGATTCTCTAAAAGATATTACAAACAGAACTCATTAACTTTCCCTCTAAGTTTGACCTTCTTTCTAATTTCCCTGGTTCTGTGGAGGGTATCATCGTTAATCTTGTCATCCAGATTCACAAACTAGGAGTCGTTCTCAACTCTTCAATCTCTCAACCACCACCACCACCCCCCAACACTCCCCATAGCCAATCAATTGCTAAATCTTGTTAATTCCACTTCCTCAACGTCTTTTATCACTCCTTTATTTTATCCCCGTTTAGGTCTCCCTGAATCTAATTCTCCCTCTCTAATCCATCCTCCGCACAGCTGCCAAAATCATATTCCGAGAGTATAGGTCTAACCATATCCCTCTCCTATCAACAAGCTTCAGGGCCACCCTATTGCCTTTTAAGAACAAATGCAATTCTTCACTTTGTTTTCTTTAAAAAAAATCCTTCACAATTTGATTCTAATTTATATGCCCAGGTGAATTATATATCACTCTTCCTTCCTTTATGGCTCCAGTCAAACTGACCCACTTACTGTTCCCACACATGAACTTCTGTCCCACATCTTTTCAGAAGCCATTCTCCAGTCTTAAAATCCTTTGTCTCCTCATCTACACTTTTGGAAACTCTGAGCTCCCTTAAAGCCTCAGCTCAAGTGCCACTGCTTTCAGAAAGTCTTTCCTGCTTCCCTCAATTTTAACACCCACCACTACCACCACCAAATCACTGCATTTATGTTGTATGTATATTATAAGTACCTTATATGTTTAGGGGCAGTAAGATGGCACAGTGGATAGAGTGCCAGGAGCAGGAAGACTCATTTTCTTGAGTTCAAGTCTAGCTTCAGACACTGGCTATGTGACCATGGGCAAGTCACTTGACACTATTTGTCTCAGTTTCCTCATCTGTAAAATGAACTGGAGAAGGAAATAGCAAACCACTCTGGTATCTTTGCCAAGAAAACCCCAAATGGAATCACAAAGAGTTTGAAATGACAAACAAGAATACAATAACCACCACGTATATTTACCTATCTGTGAACATCTTGCACCCCTATTATAAAGCAAATTTCTTAAAGGCAAGGGCTGTCACATTTTTGTATTTGTATATCCATTACTTGATAGAGCTCCTTTCATGTAGAAGTCATTTAATAAATGCTTGCTGAATGGATGAATGAGATCATAATTATTAATTCAGTACTTTAAAAACAGGACTTTGTTGCATTAAGCTTCCATTATTCCCTACAAGTTCCTTTAGAGAATTTATCTTAAACCAGCACAAGTCACATCTGAAACTCACACAACAATATTTTAGTAGGATCTAAATGAAGTTGATTACTTTTCTTATTTTCCTTCTGAGACAAGGGATTGAGATACCATCTTTTCTTGGTATATCAAATGCCATTTCACTGAAATATTATTTCATGCATTAGTATTATTTCACTAAAAATACTGACTCACTGGTCCAAGAAGTATGTCTTTATCCTGGATCGTGGTAAATATCTCTTATCAAGGAGGCATTCACATGGGTCAGGTTGACAAACTGGATTGTATAGATTGCCAGAAATAAGCAGGTTTGTTTCCAAGAAGCTGCCTTTCCACAAAGCAGTGTCATAAAGGATTCCCAGGACAAATTTTGAAGGCTCATTTTTTTCCTGTACTATGCTATCCAACAACACTCTATATGTACAGTGTGGACAAGTACATCTTGTTCATATTTATATTGTGTTTTGCTCACACAATGCTCTCAGCTAAACTATCATAGCCCTCACTGCTTCATTCTTAATTCTTTTATAGTTTTGATGCATCTGGTTTGGTTCTAGATTAGCTAAAGAGGCTAAATTCTTATTAAATACCCATATGATTTTTCTTACAAGAATACGTGGATCCCAGTTCAAATCCACATGCATTCAAAAGAGTACTCTTCCCTCTTAGAAACTGTTATTTTCAGAAAATATACTGAATTGTCTTGATTTTTCACTAAATTTGACTTAGGGAACTGCATCACAATAAAAATAACATTTCTAAAGTGTTTTACATATTATAGCCAGTCAAAGTATAAAAATAAAATTTCATTTTCTGGGAACTTACTGTAGATTGATAGACCATACAGTAGCTCTGGTATATTTTCCAAATGCAAGAAGACTGGAAATGAGCTTTCTCTTTCCCCCTACCCTCCTCTATTCCTCTCCTTTTTTTCAAAAGTTAGGCCAGAGAATGGGAGAAAGGGTGCTGCAGAAATCTATCTTAATATGTGTGATTTAAGAGAGATTTTCATTTACAATTTTATTTCACAGAACACCTAACCAGAAAAATAAACAAAAACTAATGTGATGACATTCTTTGGAATAGTAACACATTTTTCTATAGCATATTTAACAGAATCTCTATTATTGTTTTTGCTTAAATGTCTGGTTAAATTTTAACTCTTCATATTTACCTTTAAAATTATTACCATATTTATGGCTTATTTATGCATGTTACAAACACCTCCTCCCTTTACACTATATGTCTTCAAATTCAATAAACCTTCATTAAGCACTTTATATGTGTACTCAAACGCTCTCTTAGCTATTGGAATTACAATATTAAATTATCATGGCATCTACTTTGAAGAAACCTGTGTTCTCCTGAGGTTAGGTAGCAGATTCTGGAAAGATATCATATGTCTAGATAAACATAACACAAGTTAAGAAGTGATTGGGAGGAGAGGAGTAAAAGAGAAATCCGGGAAAAAATCATCAAGGAAAAAATTGAAGAGATATTTTAATTAGAGAGATAAGAGGTTTCTTGAAGTCAAGGCTCATGTCCTTTTTTCATCTTAGGGATTTGTCTTAAATATCTTACTTAACAAACATTTGTTTAATTGAATTAAATGTCGGTGACTTCTAAATATATCTGAAGACCTGACTTCTTCTCTCAAATCCCAGATCCACATTTGCAGACTATGGTTCATAGTATACAAAATACATACCCAGCACCTCAAGCTAAATTCTACCCCCATGTGCACACACCCACAAAGGCCTTCCTCTTTGCCTCCCCATTTCTGTCATTGTCACCACTGCTGTTCCAGTATTCCAGACTCAAAGTGTTGGCATCTGCCTTGACTCTTCCCTTTTCTCCAATCATCACATCAAATTTCAATGTCCTTAATATCTGTATCTTCCTTTTTATTTGCAGTAATATTATCTATTCTTTGATCCCCTCTCTTATACAACTTTAATAACTTTCTGATAACCTTCTTTCTACTTTTCTTTTTAATCTATCCTACATGCTGCCACCAGCCTTATCCTTTTAAATTATACTTCTGATCAGAAAACTCTTGTTTTGGGAAAGTATGGTCCTTCAGATCTTGAGATTAGAATGAAATGGGACACTTATGAACCATCTAACCATTAATTTATGCTACTTGCCAATAGCCTGGAAAGGATACACAACAAAGATATAGAACTAATTCAGGTAAAAGGAGGTGGGCACCCTCCTCATCTCTGTACAGAAATACATCTGGATAGCATAGTTTCTTGGGAACGATGAATTGTTGTTTGTCCTTCATTCTTGAAAAGAACCATGACATCAGGAAGGTCATGAGTTGCAAGTGAATTGGATTTAAGTGAGGGAGGGCTATGCAAAGTGATCAGCCTCACTATCTCCCCCAGAGACATCTGGGTCCAGTAGCAAGATGGCAGTGGGACAAGTTCCAAGTCTGAAGAACATGACTCCTTGTAGGTTAGATTTTTATGCCTAAGCAACAAGGAAAGTCAAGTCAATGGCTCAAGTCTTAGCTCTCTGAACCAGTCAAGTCTCAGGGAAAGCTTTCCCACTGAATCAATGTGTCAAGACATTTTTCAAACCACAACTGGCCTCAGACAATTTCAAAGGGCTTTTATTTTCTATCAGATAAAAAGCAAACTCCTTAAGTCTAGCATTTGAGTTCCTTCATAATGTATCCCAAACCTTTCTGTTTTATAGCCATCTCTTACTACTGCCCTTTGTGAACCTAATGCTTTGGCCAAACCTAATGCTCTAAATAACTCACTTTCAAGCAAATCCTGTACTTTCCTGCCTTTGTCCCTCCTTTAGGACATTTCTCTTTCCTGGAATGATTCCCCTTTCTTACTTAATGCCTGTCAAAGTTTTGCTGCCTTTTAAGGTCTAGCTCAAATGCCATGTCCTCTACAAATCCCTCCTGGACTCCTACTCCCCACTACCAACTAGAAGGAATTCCTCCTTCTTGTGGAATCCCTCCAGGCTTTGAATTCCCTTAGCACCTTTTTCTTATTGAGAGAGGGGATGAGTTAGCCTTTACTATAATCATATCATTTATATATGGCTTCTTTGAACCAACCAACTTAATGCTAGACAGTTTAAAATGTAATCTGGATGTGTGTTTACCAAGAACTGGACTAAGGAAACAAACTCATTTCAGATATGCCAATAAACTTACATGAATCTTTATTGACTTTCTGTCATGACTGATCTAACTGAATTTGAACGTTTACACCAGAGACCATCTCCTATTTCTAATCTTTTCAGCTACTTTATATGCTAATTTTCCAGTATACATTCATATAATAAATTGCAGATTAAAATGAAAAGATACTACACAGGTAGAGATAGAAACAGACATGAAAAATAACACTGAAGTATAAATTGAATGAAGTATATATAAATGTTGCATCTTACTAGTCATTCTTATCTTTCCACTTGAGAAGAGAAGCCAATACCTAAATCCAATGGGGGTAAGGTTTGCAAAAAACTCTACATCATTCTCTTTTAAAATATTTTCCTCTACCTACTTGCTTTCTGAAATTTCACATTAGAGAGGCATTCCTTTAGATGATATTTCTTGTCCAAGAGTGTTCTTTTAAAATTCAAATGCCCGCAGAAGAAATATTTAGCTATTATCAATCATTAAACTGAATTCAAATGACTTTATCAGATCAATTTCCTCTATGACAGCTATCGAAGAGCAAGGTATTATGGGAATAGAAATTCTGCTGAGGGGGGAGGGAGACAAGAAAGAGAAGGTAGTGTTAAAGGGTAGAGAAGAAGGCAGAAAAGTGACAATGTTGGATCATAGAGCATCACTATGGAGGACAAATCAGGGGGAAAATAGTGGCAGGAAGGAAGAAATAAAATGATGTAGAAAACCAAAGATTTAATGTTTTGACTTAACAATTTAATGTAGGGAAACGTATTAAAAAATCCTGAGACTAAATTTTAGAGAGAATGGGATAAACTTGAAAGGTTGTGAATTTCTTTGTTAATTATAACAAAATGAGTTAACTCCTGAGCAGGAGAACCTTAGAAAAGGCACAAGACAATTTTCAGTGAGGAGATCTAGAAGTTAAGGGGTCCATGCTCTTTTCATAATACTATTTCCCCTCTGGGACTTACTCTGAGGTGTATGATAAAAGGGAGAGCAACAGCTTCCTTGCTGAAGTTATTGCTTGGCTACAGCAATTCCTGTCTCTTATTGCCATAGGCACTTAGCTCAGCCTGAGAGCAGTGAGGGAGACAAACTAACTGTTCCATCAGTCCTCAGCTCTAGCCAGGTCTTTATTACTGACATTGTACAGTAAAAAAAAAGTGGTCACTTTAATCTAGATTCTACCCTATCTCTGAGTAATGCAGTATAGTTTCTCTAAAGCAAAGACAACTCTATGCTTTGTATCAATTCATTACAAGATTCACAAACCATTATCAAAGGCTGTAATGGTACAAAATGCAAGCGTCCTATTAAAATGCTTCTGGAAAACATAAATAATTTTAAATAATGGCAGAATTATCTTTGAATAGATAAGGACACCCCCATAAAGTGCATTAATGATCTCTACAGGATCCTTTCAGTAATGTGTGGTCTCATCCTTTTTCATTTAAGGCACTTGATGATATATTTATTCCTTTCTTCCCTTTAATGTTGTGGTGGGTAGGACCAGGACATTTTAAAACAGTAAAATTTTAGTGGGGATAAAAAGTGATCATCTTAAGCACTGAATTTTATTTTTACATGAAAAATAAAACAAGATAATCATTGAATAAAAAATTGGCTGATATTCTAAAATATGCACCTAATATGATTACAATAGATGTTTTAGTAGCCTTTCTCAAATAATCTACCCCTCCTTAATCTGGTTCGAATTCTGGTTTATTTCAGCAATGAGGAGTGACTGTCAGGGAAGATGCAATTCTCTTGCACTGTATGTAAAAACTTGAAAATGCTGCTTTTACTTTTTATATGAGTACTAAGAAATTCACATGACAGTCTTTTCCCTAAAAACTGAATATCCTTGAGCTCAGCTATTCCAAACTAAAGGTTTATGCATCAGGGAGATTCAAATATTTTTGCCTATTTCTTTTGTAGTTACATCCCAATCTACCAGATCTTTCACACTGGGGTATTTGGAAATGTTCTGCGAACCAGAATCTGTCCTAAATCACAAGTCATCCAACCCTCTTGAGGGGAGCCCCAATCACTAGAAACTAATCAAGGGTTATCTATTGTCCATACTTTATGGAGAGAGATGTGTTCAAATTGACCATGAGACATCTCCCTGATCAATACCCTGTCCTTACACATGCAAGGGAGGGATAGGTGGAGTAATAGTACAAAATGCATTTTATTCCCTCCTTTAGACCAATACTGTCCAAACCATTGATGGCATAATTTTTTTACATGAACAGACCCCAATGTCTGCATATTTATAGTACTTATTTACATATCATATAAATATATTAGCTGTGAATGTTATAAAATATATACCAAATAAAAACTGTAAAAGGGCAGGATAAAGATGAAATAATATGTAAACATAAAGTCAATAGGAAACCGTTGGAATTTATTTAGAAGAATAACATGGTCAGAACTGCACTTTAGGAAGTATATTTTGCAAGAAGTATAAATTTCATTTCTATGTGGAGGTAAACTGAATTGGAGTGAGAGACTAAGCCAGGGAGACCAATTAGTTTATTGCAATAGTCTAGGTGAGAAATGATGAGGGCCTTAACAATAGTCGTTGCTGTGTGACTAAAGAGAAGGGGACCTATTCAATAGATGTTGTCAAGGTAGAAGCAACGAGACTTGACAGCTTTAGCAAGGGACTGTGAGAAAGCATACTTCAACCCTTTGGGAACATTGGTCTTTACTTGAAAGCCATTGTTTTAAAAACTGAAAATGTCTCTTCTCCTCTTTGACAACCAGGATTTGTAACTGAGTATACAAAGAAAATGATAACTTGCCCACACAAACTAAATAATATTATATATTACAGTACAGTAAAGTTAAAAGAGTTCATATGATCCTATAAAAAAACAAATAATAACAAAAAATAAAACCACAATTAATTTCTCAGTCTTTTTTCCCTGAACACACTGGATAAATTATTAGATTTAATGGTAAACACTATATGAGACTTAAACTGTCCTTGTCTATGTCTTTGTTCTAGTTTAATAAGCTGTGAAAATGTTCTCTGAAGCAATAATACCATTTGAAATGTTTCAAGTGATGTGGTGAACTATGGAAGTTGTCAGCACCTGATAGCTAATGGCATTTTTCAAGAGGCTTCAGCAAACACTCAAACATCATTGAAGTTATTGCCCTTATTCCCCACTTGGGGAATAAGAGTGAGCTTTAGTTGAGTTGATTTTAGATGGTGTGATATCCCACACTTGCAGGCATCAATAGTAGAATATTAAAACCCATTCAACACATAAAAACAAAATGCTTGCTTGCTGAAAGCTACCTTAATATTAATATTGTTTTCATTTTTGTTATAAATAGAATTCACAAGTTAATGAGGGGCACAAAGTCTCCTCATGCTAATTTTTTCGCAGGCAGAAAGTCTTGATAATTTCTGAGGCAAAAGCACAGTCTGGAACCTTCAACTTGGCTAGGGAGCTCAAAGCAAAGGAAACAATTTTTAACATGAGTTAACCTAAAATTAGTTTTCTTGTATGTTCAGTGGAAAGAAAATAGGCCAATACTTTCCTTCCACTTTGTGTTGTTAGGCAACTGCACCCAAGAGATAGACTGCTAACTTGTAAGCAGCTTTCAAAGTACAGCATGCCATTTGGTCATTAATGGATGCATCTTTGTTGCATTTGTAGAAAGTGGCTAGAAATATGGGATTATAATAGTTCATGGTACAGTAGAAGAAGCAATGACTCTGTGATCTTGACCATGACACTTGAACTGCCTATATCTCACTTCCCACATTTGTAAAACAGGAGAGTTGAACTAATGTTTTTTTTTATATTCCTTTTAGTTCTATAGCTATGATCTCAATATCCCTCCGTATGAAATTTTTATTAAAAAGATACAACATATTTTTGACAATGCTGATAAATATTGAAATTAATAAGAATATCTTCTTACAACTAGAGCTGGAAGAGACCTTAGGGTCATTTGATCCAATATTCTCATTTCACATACAAGGATACCAAAGCCATAGTAAGTTCATCAACTTGTCCAAGGTCACAGAAGTGCCCTTGTGTGACAACGCCAAGAATCTAATCCAAGTCCTGCAATTTCAGGTTCATTGCTCATTCCATTTTGTCAAGCTGCCTCTCTCAAGTAATAATATTTACATTCTCACATAAAAGTTCTCCAGTAATTCTGGAATAATATCATTCATGAAATTTAACCATCACAGTGTGTCACAGTGGAAAGCATACTAAACTTAGGATAGGGGAATGAATTTGAATCTCCCTTCTGCTCCTTTCTACCTATGTAGACCATAGGCAAATCATTTATTTTCCCTTTCAGAGTTCTTCTTCCTCATCTAAAAAATGAGAGTGGTTGCACTTGATAGCCTCCAAAGTCCTTTCTGGCTCAAATTCTATGTTCTATAATGTCTATCACAAATTTAGCCAGGCATCTAAGTGCACAGTGGATTGAGTACTGACCCTGAAGTTAGAAAAGCTTGAGTTTGAATCCTGTCCCCAGATACTTAATAACATGTGAACGAGACCACCAGTCATTTAATCTCCCTCAGTCTCAGTTTCCTTATATGTAAAATGAGAGAGTTGGAACTGATGGCCCCTTTGAGCTTTAAATCTGTAATCCCATTATTTTACAAAATGTGAGGGTTGAACTAAATGATCTCTAAGGTCCCTTCCATCTCTAGATATGATAACACTAAAACTAAAAAAAAAGGCAGCCTAGTACAAAATTCAATTAGATTGAGTGCCAATTGAAATCTGAATAAGACAGAGACTAGACAGCTTTCTGCAAAATTGTACAGTGGACAAAGGTTGTCCACAAGGTGGTAAATTTTTACATGCAGTCCTTATCTGTCTCATAATCTGATGGTCCTGAGTTCAAACCTCAGAGAAGGCAAAGTGCTTTTACTTAGTCCAATTACTGAAAATGTAGTATTGAGAAACAGAGATCTCTATGTACAAGATAGAATACTAGTTAAGTAGAGGAATAGAGAGAGGAGATAATGCCAGAGGGAATCTTTCCTTCTGTGCTTCTTTTGATGGGAAAGTCTCAAGAGATGAAGCTGCTCCAGATTTAAGGTACTCTTTAAAGGAAGAGAATATAGTAATGTTTTAATCTGACAGCATGACCTAAAGGACAGAGAACTGGATGGGGAGCACTGCCCCAGACACTTAATAGCTGTGTAACCATGAACAAGTCATTTAATCTCTCTGAACCGTAGGTATCTCCTCTGTAAAATGAGGGTATTCCATCAGATGGCTTCTAAGCCCCCTTCTGTCTTTAAATCTGTGATCCTATAAACATTTTTCGTGAAGATTTACTCTTTCTATTGCATTGGGAATTATGTTTTTTTGGTATATCTAAAAGAGCTTACATTTACAATATTAATCTGATTGAGGCTACCTTTACAAAACAGATCTCACCCCACAACCAAAATCTACTTGAAAGGAAATATGTGTGTGTTTGTGTGCGTGTTTAAGGTGCCCTTAGTATCCTTTATGATACTATGTTTATATATATTTGTATGTATGTATATGTGGGCAATATACATATTTCATGTATGTGGATGGAGACAGAGAAAGCTCACCCCTATAATTATGTTTAAAAGGATACATATATGTACTGAAAAAACAGCTAACACAAAAAATTATACAAAATCAAGACATCAGCATTTATTGCACCTAACTCTGAAAGTTGTAAATTTGAACAGATAAGGATGTTATCCAGCAGATAAGCTGCATCAGGCCTGAGAAGGACTGCGGCTAGTCCTCTGAGACGTTTAATGACAGTAACAGCAACTAACAAAAAATGGAAAAAGAGGCCAATGGAGACCAAATACAAATTGCAAACTTGACCTGGCCTCATACATTTGGTTAAATGATTTTTCACACAGCTAATAGATGTAAAAGCCAAGGTCTGAACCCAGAACAGATATTCATTGTATCTTACAACCTAGATCTTAAATAAGGATTACATAAATGCCCAAACATAAATAAAGCTGGATGTGCCAGCAGCCTGCTGAGCTCCTTCTGTCTTCATTGAAATCATGTTTGCTTCCTCTCACTCATACGCTAGTAGCAAAGAACCAGCAGTGGAGGCCATAATGTCACTGGAATGGGCAGAGTGTACAATACCAGTCCATTGTACATAGTGTTGGTACTAGTCCAAATGAAGAAAGATCTATTACAGACAAGGTGTTATATGTCAGATGATGAAAGTTTCCACTAAACTGTGAAGGACTATTAAAAGATCTGATGTTCAGTCAGTATCTTGTAGGCAGGGAGTTTTGAAAGGATGCTTTCTTGACTTAATACTTTGGAAGTTAATCTCACATGAAGAGTGTTTCCAGTTTCGGGAGTTTGGCAGCCAATGAATTAACTTCTAAATCTCCTTGGCCATACCAATGTCATTTGGCCTTAGGTTGGACAGAAGGGACAGAGAAGGAAGGGTAGATGAAAACATTGTGATATTAGAACCTTGTTAGGTATTAAGTTTCTGATTATGTTATCATTGCGTGACACTAACAACAAGGATTAAGTACAGCTTAGTACATTGTAAGATCTATAGAAGAAAGAAAAAAGGAAAAATCTAGGTAAACAGAGAAGGAGGTCTCAACTGAAAAACAGAAAAAGAGAGAAAGAAGAAATTCAATAGAAAAGATTATGCCATCTATACTCCTTTCCTATTGGAAAAAAGTGATGTCAAAAAATAATAAACCAATCACTTTTCTAAAATACCTTGTACAATTATGTACACTTTTCTCACTTTGTATAAGTATTTATTGTTTAAGTTTTAAGTATTTATATGTTTATTATTTAAGTATTAAGTGGCATTTCTCAGTATGACAAGTATATCTTGTATCTTATAAAAGAGTTGCCACAATAAAGTCATTAATAATCCTAAAATGGTGGCAGTTCCAGAATCAAATTCTACCTCCAGTGTTTACTGCCTGGGTGATCTTTGGCAATTCACTTTACTTTCATCTTCATTATTTCTCATAAAAGTAAAATTGAAGTCTTTGATATAACCTAATTGCTGAAAAAAAAACTTGTAATTAACTGATCTTTGGCCTGTGTAGCACTGAATCAACTCTTATGAAGGTTAATTAGCTTCTTTCTAGAGTTCTAACAGCTAGCTGCATCTATTTGCATTGTATAAAGCTGAGAGGTCATTTTCATATTTTGATCATTTTCATATCCTCAGTCAACAATTTTGTGCCTAGGGAAAACTTCACACACATACGTAGGGCTTAAAGCATAAAACATCTCCACAAACCAATTTTCTAAGTCAATTTTAGTTGGGAAAGATAGCCCAGCACACCAGTCATAGGTGGAGATCCTGGAATACACTGAAACTTCTTCAAGGGAAGCCGTGAAAAAGAATATGGGCAACGTAGAGAAATTCACCAGGAGTGTTGAAAGACGGATACCATCTAATAGTTTCCAATTTTAACTTGTGATTACTTCTAACTGGATTTGAAGATCAATTGTTTCTACACCTTGTAATTTTTATATATGCCTTTAGAGCCCTTATCCCAACTCTGAGGATAAGGTTTTCCTTCTAAATTTTCTTGCCACAGTTCTAAAGATACTCCTGAGGGATTAAGGTGTCTTTCATTTTTAAGTTAAATTTTATCTTTTTTTAAATTAATAAGCACTTATATTTTCTCCCTATGGCTCCTCTGAAAAAGGAGTGAGGGAAGAAACCACTTTGTAACAAATATATATTATGATGCAAAAAAATTCCTACATGTAGCTTGTTCAAAAATGTATATCACATTCTGCATATTTAGACCATCACCCCTCTATGAGGAGGAGGGCATTCTTCATTTTCAGTTCTCTAGATTCATGGAAGGTTACTATATTGTTCAGAGTTCTTAAGTCTATAAAAGTTGTTTGTTTCCACTTGTTGTTATAGTAAATATGTTGTTTCTCCTTGTTCTGTTCACTCTGCATCAGTTCAGACATGTCTTCTTAAGTGCTCTTGGTTTCACGATGACCAGAATTGAAAGAGAATACCACGATTGCTCTCCCTAACCAGAGGCTTACTGTAGCTATTGCCTCTTAACTCAGATGCAGCCTGCACAGAAAAAGAATGAGTTGCTTCCATGAGTCTTTTGTTTGCAAACCCATTTCTTTCTCAGTAGGCAAACAAAAAGTCTACTAGAAACAACCCTACCCTAGCCCTAAAATGTTTTGAAGTACATATGGGGCTACATATCAGACTGATCATGCTGAAAATATTCATTGTAGCGGAGCTTTCTTTGGCCAGTTCCCCATTACAGCTGTTAAAGGACCATTAAGTATTGTCAGCAGCCTCCAAATTTCAGTGTCTAAATTTCAATTCAGCTATAGCTAGAGTTGTAGCTCTCTTTATTTTGAGAAGAGAATCACAAGTGTAGAGCCAGGAGGGATTTTAGAGGCCTTCAAGTTCAATACTCTTATTTTACAGATAAGGAAACTGAGGTCCAAAGAGATTTAAATGACTTCCCCAGGATCATGTAGCTAGCATCTGAAGTGGGATTTGAACCTAAGTCTTCCTAATTTTAAGCCTCATTCCCTATCCACAGTAGGATACCATGTTGCCTCTCATCTTAATGGTTGATTTGGCAATTTTTTTTGGTTTGGCACGTATCTGAAACGAAGCAGACTTGCAGGCTTAAATACTCACCTTGAGTGGCACCAAAATACTAGAAAAAAATAGCAGTCAAAAAAATATGAATCTGGCCATTGTTAAAACCATATGAATAGCCAGAAAGTCTAATTTTTAGAGTTTCTTTTTAAATTCATAAGATTTCACAGGAATTTCTAATTTTAAAAAATAGTATTTCTAATACACTTAGGATTTTTTGTTTGTTTTTTTTTTTAGCAATTCTTTTGAAACAATTTAGGGGAAAAGCTTATCTGATGCTCAGTTCTTTTCCTTGTTGAAGTTCATCCTGAGATAAAGAGAATTTTCTTCTTCCATCCAATGCCTAATTATGGTAATTAGTCTGTGCAATTTGTAAAGTTTGGCAGTCAGTACAGGTCCTAATATGCATAAGCCTCTTTCTGTTACAAATTGAGTAGGCTTTTAATCAGTTTTTAATAGACAATGTCTTCCTATGCCTTCATGCCATACTTTTAGATTTTGAGATTGAATGTTATTTCAAACTCTGCTACATCATTAGCAGTTTTGATATTTTTAATATTCATGAAGCTTTCATCTTAGCATTAATCCCCAGCATCTGTGATTATGATGGGCACTTTGGGGATCTGTCTATTGTGTGTCTACTGAGAATGAAAAGCCCCACAGTTCCCGGCAGTAAATTAACCCTCACAATGCCACTTGGTGCCAAATGTCTTTTGAAATGTTGCCTTCTGCTGTGCTCCTTTCTATTCAGATTTCACACTAATGTCTGATTCCCTCAACAGACCCAAGCTTCATTTCATTCTGACAACCATCTGTGACACTAAGGTTTTTTTTTTTTTCTTTTTCATTCAAAAGCAATACCTTTCACCAGGGTAGTGGTTTTTTTCAAAATGGGGATGTTAATCAAATGAGGAAACAGAATCCAGCAGACTAATTTATATTTTCTTGTGAGTGAGTGTATGTACATCTTGAGCAGTTTATTTGGGGAAATGGGATTGTTTCCAAATAAAATCTACTTTTAGAATTAGTGAATTTCTGCAGTACCTCCGTCCCCTGTCTATCAAGTTGTCCACAAATCTAAAATATTTCGTGCTTAAAAAATGTTGAATTTGCTTAACACCAGGTTCACTCATCAAAAATTTTGAATATTAAAGGAAAAGTTTAATTTCTACAAATTGAGAATGTGACATTTTAATACATAATAGTCATCAATACATGTATGTGTCTACATATATGTATTCTAATTTAATCAATATGTATGGTCAAATTAATAATTAAATTTAACACATTCTATTCATTTTAAGAAATGCTTTCTTGATACTTTTGTATCATTATTACTTTCCAATACCCTGCCCAATAAAACTCACTTTTGCAACAAAGATATAGATTTACAGGATCACAGATTTAGAGCTCAAAGGGACCTCACAATCTTTAAATCAGTCTTCTCATTTTATAGATCAAGACATTGAGACCGAAAAAGGTTAAATCACTTTCGCAAGATTACATAGACAGAAGTGGCAAAACTGGGATTTGAATACTTGCATTCAGATGCCAAAGCCAATGTTCTTTCCACTGCAGCATGCTAGTATTATTAAGTCAAACAAATTAATACTTTGGTCAGAACTGGCAATATGTGGCTTATTCTGTCGTTATAGCCCACCATTTCAGTCAAGAAGAAAAACATGTCTGAGATGTTCATTAATGAGAATTATGGTGTCTTTTAAGTGATTATAAAGTTTTCAATATCCTGTTAAGTAATTTCCTAAAATGATATCTTACAAATTTCTAATCTGTTTCAATGGAAAGGATGTAAACAACCAGGAAATTCATTCACCTATAAAACCATAAATTTAAAGCACAGCAAAGATTTTTAAAATTTTGTTTTTGCTTCACAATGTTCCTTTTCTGTTGTGAAGTGTTTTCTATTTAATATCATTTCTTGCTTTATAGTAAACCGTATCTTTTAATGCAGTGATTTTCCCAAGGAATTTAATTTCTCTGGATTAAAAATTATGTCAAAAGAAACTGAGCAAAAATGTATCATTATTCATCTATAAATGTACACACGATTTCAAGGATTAAGCATACCACTAGGAAAGTTGAAAGAGTAACACACTCAGCTACAGCAACAGATATCCTGCAACACTTTTTAGAAAATCAGATAAAGTAAGAGCGAGTCAAGGTACCCTGGATAAATGTTCTCAAAAAGTCACATTCAATTTATGCAAAAATCATCACTTAGGTAATCTGAGCTACTCTTGTCTGCCTGAAATCTCCCTGATTCCTTTTGAATGTCAGATAATTAGTTTTATAGAGTTGTATTTCAATATAATGAAATGACTCTATAATGCAGAAGTGGGGGATGGGGTGCAATAAGAGATCACGAGTGGCAGAGAGTGACAGGAGTGGAGGGTGGCAGGGGAAAGGTTGGTTAGAAGGGTACGCCCATCTTATATACTTCCTACCCCTGTGACCTTGAGGGGAGGAGGACGTTTGAGGCACTTGCTAGCCTTCTGCTAGAAAACTTCATCTGAAATTTTATTATAGGTGGCAGTTTGGAAAACTGTGGTGATATCCAGTATCTGATTGATACCATTCAACTAGTAGACTTGAAAACAAGCCTATGCCAAGGTACTAGTTTTATTTTTTATAAGGTGTTAGGAATAATATTTTAGTTGACTCCATTGTGCATTGTTATTATTAATTACTATTATACTTCCATCAAAATCTATTTGTGCACAAACTCGGCATATCTTCCCTATAGAATTTGTAGAAAGTCTACGAATGGACTGAAGTGAAATTGGTAAAAGTAACTGAAGCAAAATCATGTTTTATACAAAAAATAGAGTTTTTACAGCTTTATATTTTAAGTCTTTATGAAATCCCTGAAAACATAGTTCTTAACCTCCCCTTATTTTTTGCAACCTTAAAAACCTTTATCTCAATATTATAAACATGATGATATTCTCTATATGTAGTCATAGACTAAAAGAACTGCTTAATAGATGAGTGAACTTATTTAAAACTTCTCTAGTGTTTGAATTACCCTGAAAGAAAAATTGAAATAAACTACATATTATAAGAGTCCTAAGAGATCTCAAGTATAATTTAATCCAACTCCAACCTAACTAGGCATCTTCTCTTTTATATACCTGAAAGAAAAAAAAATTATCCAGGTTCCATCTGAAGATTTCCAATAATGGGAAACATTATTTCCCATGACAGATCATCCAAAATGTTTGGTAATTCTAATTTTTATGAGTTTTTTTATTATCTGGACCCAAAATCTGTCTCTCTTCAATTTTTACCACTTTTTTTTCAATAATCAATGCCACAGCTTAGGTCCAAGAAGAACAGGTCTAACTTGTTATTCTTGTGATATTACTGTTAAGGGCACTACTCTCTTTCAACTTAAATGCCTAGCTTCTTCATCAGATTTGTTAAAGCCACTTGTTAGAGAAGGTATTTAAGAGTGTACCTGACCCTTCTTTTCCATTCTTAACCAATAATTGGGAATATTTAAATTTTAAACAATAACATACATGACCAGTCTAACTGTGCAAAGAGAATTTTGCTTATGCAAGAAAGGAATTGATATTTAATGAAGACTATGAAGCCCATGGACTTTGGGGAAATTTTCTAGCTCAGTACAAAACTATAGATCCATCAGAACTGATTTTGTAAATTAAGAGCATAAATTTCAGCAGTTACCCCCAAAACACACAAGCATTTCTTTAAATGGGATGTAAAGCTAAACTATGTTTCCCACACCAATTGACACTAGATAGGATAGAGGCTATTAAATAAAAAGAAGGTAGGATTTGAAGTCATATACTCTTCCCAACTCCAAACCAAGAGGAAAGAAGTTGAAAGTAAGAGCTTTATTAGGGGAGGTGAAAGAGTGTGAGGGAGGTTGCAGTTGTTGTCTCCAGGTTCTATTATGCTTACCAGAAGAGTACATTGCTAGTTACATCAATTAACCAGCATTTATTAAATGCTTACAATATGGCAATAAATTTGTTGAGTACAGAGGATACAAAGATGGACTAAAACATACCTTCTGCCCTCAGGAAGCTCATGCTCTAATAAGGGAGGCAAGAGACAAAAATAATGTTAAAAAAATAGATACACACACTATAAAAGGAAGATAATCCTAACATGGGAGGAAGGGGAGAGGAATACGAAAGTTTTCTTACAGAAGGTGAGATTTAAGTTGAGTTTTGAGGGAAGTCAGGGAAGTAAAGAAGGAGGGCAATTCCAGACATGGAGGACAGCCACTGAAAAGGCACAGAGTCTGGAGATGGAGGGCCATCCAGAAGACACAGCAAGAAGCACAGTGTTGCTGCAGAGCAGAGTGTGAGGAAGGGAGTAAAGTGCTAGAGGACTGGAAATATAAGAAAGTCCTGGATTGTTAAAAGCTTTAAACCTCAAACAGGATTTTATATGGAAGTAATAGGGAGCTGCTATTTTTTATTGGGATGGAGAAGCAGACCTGTGTGTTTGAAGATCACTTTGGCAGTTGAATGAAGAATGAACTGGAATGTGATTCCCAAATATGATTTCCTTTTTTACAAACTATCTCATATATGGTCTCTTCTCTCCATTCACACTGCCACCACCCAAGTTCAGGTCTTAATCACTCTTTGCCTCAACTATTAAATAACTTTCTAATTGATCTCTTGCCTCAAATGTCATTGTTCCAATCCTCTTTCGTTGAAATAATTTTCCTACTAAAATGAACTTTACTGTTTAAGTTGTAAATTTAAGTAGATTTATTATTTACAATTACTTTACTACTTTTCCTACTAAAATATATGTCTGACTATGTTACCCTCTACTTAATAGACTTCAAAGGATCCCTATAATCAATAAAATTAAATAAGAATTCCTCTGTTTGGCATTCAAAACACTTTGTACAACTTTCCCCTTTCCATTCACATCTTTCTTCTTAAACATTTTTCCCTTTTATCCATTTCCACAATCCAGCCATACTGGGCTCATTTGCTATTCCTACCACATCATGCTCCATATTTTGTCTCCATGTACTTGCATTAATTTTTCCCATACCTGTACTGATCTTCTTCTTTACCTGTGGATCACAGAATCCCTGGATCCATCTCAAATCCCACCTTCTGCCAGAGGTCTTTTCTAGTACCCTGGCCTACTAGTGCCTTTCTACTCTACTTGTATCTTTCATCCTGTATGAATATTTTATCTGTATAGTTATGTTTTGTGTCTCTCACTAGAATTTTAAATTCTTTCTGGCATGAAAGGAACTTTTCTTCACTTTTTTTAATCCCCAGTTCTTAATATTATACCTAGCACATAGTAGGCACTTCATAAGTACTTGTTGATTGACTCATTGATTGAACTACTAGCATTGGTAGAGTTGTCACAAATCTAAGAACATTTATCCTACTTAAACTCTTTTGTAAACTAAAATATGTTAAGAGCTGAGGAGCTTTTTGGTTGTGAAAACTTGATATCCTCTAATTTGTTTTTTAAACTCTGATGTCTACCAATCATTTGTCGAATCCTTACATTATAGATGTAGAGCTTTTTTGTTTTACTTTTCCATGAACTTTTATGGCATGGTTAAGTGCTTAGAAATTTTGGCTTTCTTTGAAAAATCAGACTATTTCCATTTCAGACTGTAATTTCTGAACTTTAGTTTTGACAAAAATTAGTAACCCGAATAATTCATTTAGTATTTTGTTTGAAAACCATCCCGTATATATTATAGTAGAAAAATGCATTTGCTTATACATACATGTAGTTTGATTCAGTAACAAAATGGAATACTTTAGAATAACTTTGTTTTGGTCTACATAACATCTAATCATTCAATTCAAAAACTATTCATTGAACCTGGACTACATGTTTAGCTCTAAGCTGTGAAGAATGCAATAAAAGAGGATAATATGTGCTAGACTGAATTCTAAATCTTCTACTTATTGTCTATACAAACTTGCACAAGACACTTAAGCTACCTGGATCTTAGTCTCCTCACATATAAAATGAGCAGCCTGAATTCATATGTTGCCCTTTTCATATGTCATGGACTCCTTTTTACAATCTGATAAAATCTGTAAACCCCTTCTCAGAATAATGTTTTTAAATGCATAAAGTCAGATATGTTATTAACCCCCCCCAATTGTATTATTTAGAAAAAGTTAGCAAAATATTTTTTTAAAAAAATATATAGACTCCAAATTAAGAATTTATGAACTAGATGATTTTTCAGGGTAACTTTTAACTCTTAAATCCTGTGATTCATTCTATAGTTTCTACCAATTTTATGAATACTGTTATCAATTACTTTATAATCTTTATAAGGGGAGTTCAGGTTAGTGAAGAGATAAGGTGAATAGTCATAAACAAACAAACAAATACTACTTACTATATGTAATATTTTGGTGCTACTCTGCAAAGGAAAAAGTTACTCTCTGTTGCAACAAAGAAAAACAATGGGAAACCGAATCTACTTAGACTTTGCCTATTTCTTCCATTAGGGACTGATTCAGAATGGGAGCTTCTCTTTTGGTCATCCCCTCTCCTCCAATTCCATCCCCTCTTTCTCTTCTACACAGGAACAGATATTTGTTGCCTCAGCAGCTGGATCTTGTGCTTTCCTCCTTTACTCTCCTTTACCTTTACCCTTTAGTCCTTTTAATGACTTAAGTTCCAAATAGAAATCTCTCTCTGCTCTTTGGGGAGTTCTTAAAATTATTTTTGAAATATCTAAAATAGATCATCATATCTTGTTCATTCACAGGTTGCTAAAAAATTTCTTGCCTTTAACAATTGTCCAGAAACTGGAATCCCTGTCCTAAACTAAAAAGAATATGTCTTAGCCACATTTTCTTTCTGTACAGTTAGAGTGAACAGCTGTGTTTTCTGATCTTAGTCAGAATATATACAACCAGAAATGTGCACATCTGTACTGACCACAGATGTTTTATGTAAAGAGAAAGTAGGATCCAAATAGCAAAAAGTAAGATAAAACAAGACAATAAATCATAATCAACATCTGCTTTAAAAAATACAGGCAAGTGGAAGGGAATGAAGGGATTGAAGAAAAAAAAGTTTGCCTAGTTTCCTCAGAGTTCTCTCAGAGGAGCAGGAACATTCAACAAAATTATGTGACTACTGCGCATTCTTAAATAAAGAATAAAGGAGAATAAAGGGGGGAAAAACAATAAGTTATCTTTAAAAGTTCAGTATAACTTACAAGAGGGAAATGAGCTTTTAATAGAACTGATAATTCCCAACCATTCCCTTTGAGAAAATAAGAATTTGATAGTCTTTGAAATACAAACTCAGTAGACAAAAGAAACTTAAGAAAAGTGAATAAGTATTAGTAAGCCTATTTGGTTAGGTGATGATCAAATGTACTGAAATAGGGTAGAAAATACTATTGTCTGTTGGTATTCATACTTTATGTAAGGGTCATTGAAGAAAAAATGAGAGACATATACTGAGCTGGTGTATTCAAAAAGAAGTGCCCTAGTAAATGAACCAAACATGAATATCGAAACATAGAGGTGGGGGAGATCTCATGAACTACAACTTCATCCAAACCAAGTGGGGTAAAGTTATTTCTTTTAAAGAAGAAGATTGTGATGATGATGAAGAAGGAGGAAAAGGAGGAAGAAGAAGAGTCTTAGAAATAAATTAAAGTAAGCAAAGAACTAGGCTGGAATAGGAAATGAAAAAGATGTAGAGGGAATTGTCTCAAGCAAAATAAATTATAGCTACCAATGGATTTGGGAGTTTCTTTAAAGTGATAATTTGATACTGAATTGAAAGAACAGGAGAAGGAAAGTTTATTGATTTATTCAATTTACCAACTTGGTTATAAATTCCCAGAGTTTGTTATACTTTTCCATATCTTCCATATCAGGTAGCAAAATGAATAGAAGTCTGGATGATTGAGGTTCAAGTCTTGCCTCTGACATATGCTAGCTGTGTGACCATTGTGATGACAATCAAATTAAGATCTTTTGCTGTATTTGTTTTACTAAAAGTGCCTCTGATTGAATAATGTGATTAAAGAAGATCTTTTCCACCCATTGATGGGCCTGCCCATTGTGAGAAGCTTGATCAGGGGAGTTATCTTCTAGGAGGGTCCCAAGTACCCTTTGTTTTTTCTGTTGAGGCAACCCATCTCTGTTCTTTTTTTCTAGTTGTGAAAATGCCTAATTCAGAGAAGAAATGGCAAATAAGGATGTAAGTCAAGCTGTGAAACATTCTTTTCCCCCACCTTAACAAAAAGATGTGAATCTTCTATACCTTCAAGGAAATTATACTTGAATTCTTCTTTTGTTTCTTTAATTTTCCATCATAGTGTAAGTCAATTACTTGACACTCATAATCTGAGAGTACTCAGCAAGTATGGACTTTTTTCCTCAAGTCTTTCTGCTATTGGTCCAAAGAGACAGTGGAATTTCAAATGTCATGAATTTTTGCCGTGTTACCTTCTCTTTTTCTCCCCCAAATACAAGGCCATGGTTTACCTCTGTCATTCACACAGACCTTTTGCCCTTGCTTTTAAAGCTTCCTCCATATGGAATTTCATTCAAACATGCACGATTAGTGATGTTGCCAAGGTGGGTGTACATGCACAACCCAAGTCTTGTGAAACATGAAGTCTGATGGAAATGTCCCCATATATCCAATCTACTCTATGATTTCTTTTGCTACTACTGTTAAAGATGGGGAGAAATTTATGAAATAAAATTGTCTAAATAACTCTCTTCTTGATTTCCTTACTGTTTAGGTGTCAGCAATAGCAGTCATCTGCCAAAACGTTAATTAGTTTTAGTTATCAGTCAAATCATGAAAGGATTATTGGTAATTAGCAGTACTAATCAGAAAAGCAACCTTTCTTTACACCTATTTGTAAGCAAATATTAATGTACCACAATATTGCTTACATGAGATATTGGCTAGCATATGCATTATGTAAAATAAAATGAGTTTAAGCAATCATTGACAAAGTCATGAAGAAGATTTGAGCCATGTATCAACCAGTAAGCTTTCAGAACCTGCTGTATCTGAACTAAACTATCCTTTTGGTGGCAGAAGCAAATAATAATGTACAAAGCAAACCAAAGGAGAGGCAAAATTGATCCTCTGTCACCAAAGGATAATCATGGATGGCTGAGATAACCACTCTTGGTACTAAAAGTAGACAGAAGCAACCATGAGGGAATATATTTGTAAAAGCCCTGTCTCTGTATTTCTACATAACCTTTGACTTAACTTGCATTTATATATTTGTATATTTGCACCACTTAAATTGCAACATTTTATTGTTGGTCAGCCCTATCCTACTCTTTGTGACCCTATTTAAGATTTTCTTGGCAAAAATACTGGAGTAGTTTGCCATTTCCTTCTCCAGATCATTTTACAGATGAGAAAAACTGAGGCAAAAAGGGGAGAAGCAACTTGTCCAAGTCACATAGTTCATAATTGTCTGAGATCAGATTTGAACTCAAGAGGTTGGGTCTTCCTGACTCTAGGCCCAGAACTCTATCCACTTCACTACCTAGCTGCCTCAAATTGCATCCTAACCAATCCTAAAATGTTCATTTAGTGTGTTTTAAAACTGTCCCCAAGGCAATGACATTTTGCACATTTTCTGTCATAGAACTAGAAGTGACTTTCAGTGAAAGGAGATGTATACTACAAGAAATGATTAACAGCTCTGATTGGCTCTGAAATTTTGCCACTTCTTAAATGTTTTTTCCTAGAATTAAATTCTTCATAGCATCCAAAGAAAGTGCAAGGGCATGTTGAAATAATTCCTTCACCACTGCTTGTATCTTAGCATACCCATTCAGTATTCTATGCACACTCTTGCTAAATCAATCTCAACAAGTCAGTCATCAAGCATTATTAAACTCCTACTATGTGACAGGCACTGTGTAAAACACTAAGGATAAAAAAGAAAGACAAAAGATAACCCCCACTCTCAAGGTGCCCATAGCCTAGACAGGGGGAAAGCAATCATGCACAAACATATGTGCAAGACAGATTAGAGATAATAAACAAAGAGAAGGCACTACCATTAAGGGGAGTTGGGAAGACTTTTTGTAGAAGGTCACATTTGAGTTGGGAGTTGAGGAAGACAGGAGGTGAAGATGAGGAGAAAGAGAATTTAAGACCTAAGGAACAGCCAATGTCACTGGATGGTAGAATACACTGTTACGAGTAAAGTATAAGAAACTGGAAAGCTAAGCAAGGGCCAGGTTATGAAGAAATTTAAAAGCCAAACATAGGATTTGCTATTTGATCCTGAAGAATATAGGGAATCACTGGAGTTTACTGAATGCAGCAAGGAGGGTAGACTTAGTCAGATCCATGCTTTAGAAAGCACAATTTGACATCTCATTGGAAGATGGACTACAGTGAAGTAAGAGGAGGCAGAGAATATAAAGTATAGACCAAATCCTTACAAGGTGTGAAATACAGCAAATGAAGTTAAATATTCAAATAATTCTCACGCAATTGCTTTGGCTATAAATGCTTAGCCACAGGTCACTCTCTCAAGCTCATCCAGAGCAGCCCACTACAAAACTATTTAGTAACTGAATGTTATTAAACCTTCTACTGTTTGTACTTGTCTTATTGTATTCTCTAGTACTAAATAAGAATCAGTTTGGTTGCTTTAACAAAGCTCAGTGAAAGATGTAGTATGTTATACCATCTCCTTCAGAGTACCCCAAATATCTTCTTTCCAAAATTCAAATTCCCTAACAGGAGGAAAATTTGCCTATTTAAAAAAAAGTTATGAAACTAGTACTTGTAAGTGGCACCACAGAAAAATGGAAGCATGACATGTTTCTTTTTCTAAGGAAGAAAAATAGAAAGAAGGGCATGAAATAGTCTTAAGGATAATAATTTATCTTTGTTTTTTCCATAATGGAGAGGGTTTGTTAATATATTCTGCAGAATCAATCCTACCCCTAGCTGTGCCAGATCTAAGACTATATTATAAAGCAGCAATCATCAAAACTACTTGGTACTGGCTAAGTAAAAGAGTGGTAGATCAGTGGAATAGGTTAGGTACAAAAGACGCAGCAGGAAATTGCTATAGTAATCTACTATTTTATATACCTAAAGACCACAACTTCTAGGATAAGAGCTCACTCTTTGACCAAAAACTTCTGGGAAAATTGGAAAATAGTACGGCAGAAACTAGGCATAGACCAACATCTCATACCACATACCAAAGATAAGGCCTCATTTCTAAAATATATAGAGAACTGAGTCAAATTTATAAGAATGTAAATTATTCTCCAATCAATAAATAAATAGTCAAAGGGCAGTTTTCAAGTGAAGAAACTAAAGCAATCTATAGACATAAGAAAAAATTCTCTAAATCACTACTGATTAGAGAAATGCAAATTAAAACAACTCTGCGGTACCATATCACACCTATCAGATTGGCTAAACAGAAAAATGATAGATGCTGGAGAAGATGTGAGAAAATTGGAACACTAGTACATTTTGACAGGGAGTTGTGAACTAATCCAATCATTCAGAAGACCAATTTGAAACTATGCCAAAAGGCTATAAAACTGCATACCCTTTGATTCAGCAGTACTACTTCTAGGTCTGTATCGCAAAGAGATCATATAAAGGAGAAAAGGACCCACATGCACAAAATTCTTTATAGCAGCTCTTTTTATGGTGGCAAAGAATTGGGACTTGAGGGGATGTCCATCAACTGGGGAATGACTGAACAAATTGTGGTATACGAATATAATGGGATATTATTGTGCTAAAAGAAATGATGATCAGGCAGATTTTAGAAAAACCTGTAAAGATTTAGATGAACTGATTATGAGTGAAGTGAACAGAACCAGGGGACCGTGGTTCACAGCAACTGCCATATTTTACAATGATAAACTATGATAGACTTAACTTTTCCCAGAAAAAAAAAATGATCCAAGACAGTTCCAAAAGATTCATGATAGAAAATGCTAACCACATCCAAAGAATGAATTATGGAGCCTGAATGAAGATCAAAGTATATTATTGTCACTTTTTTTGACTTTTTCTTTCTTGTGATTTTCCGCTCTTAATCTTCTTTTGCAACATCATTAATGTGGAAACATATTTAATATGATTGTACATGTGTAACCTATATCAAATTGCTTGCTGTCTTGGATAGGGGGGAGGGTAGAGAGGGGAAAAATTTAGAACTCAAAATTTTACAAAAATTAATGTTGAAAACTATCTTTACATGTAATTGGAAAAAATAAAATACTGATACCATATAACAAAGAACCAATTCTACCACTTTCAAAGAGGTGAAAGTTCTGAACTTCTGCCTTGGCAATTCAACTCGTGATGCCATGATAAGGTTTTTAACTGGCCATTGAGAATAGTAAGTGGTACTGTACATCAAGCTATTGGTCCAGGAGAGGTGAGATATTAAGGTACCAAAGAATAGTAATGGAATGAACACTAGGTAATGCAGTCCACAAGTGCCTAAAGGGTGAGGAAGGATGCAGTTTGTGCTCTGACTATGCTCTGATGGTTTTACATGAACAAATACATATGTAGTATCTGTGATTTACAATATATTGATGTGTTTGAGATATATATATGCTATATATATATATATATATATATGCATATGCTATATATACACATATATATACCTAGATAGATAGATAGATAGATAGATATTCCTCTGCATTATAATTTAGAAGATATATATTCATAGAGAAGGCACTGGGAAAAATTAATGTGCAATGTAAAACGCTTAATGAACCTAGTGTCTGGCAAATAGTAGATGCTTAATAAATGTTTATTGAATGATTAGTTGAACTTAATGTTGAATAACCAATTATTTTATTTTGTCTCACCGTAGAGTGCATATAGATATGTCTATATCCCTGGACCTTTGATTTCCTTTTCCTGTTTAGAGAGTTCTTTAACATGAAAACTATCTCCACCAATGAAGCTCAGCAGCTTCTGTGTAACATAGGCCTAAAGAGTTGTCTAAACACTGGGAGGTTAAATGACCTCTAGTGATCTAACAGCTAGTGTGGGACAGAATCTCTAAAGCAATGATCTCTTCATTACCAAATTGAATGGCCTTTTCTCATCCTCTGCTTTTCTTGACTTAATGTAAATCACCCTCTTACTTTGGATAACTCTTCTGTCTAGGTGTTCATGACAATACTCTCTCCTTCTGACCATTCTTTCTCAGTTTCCTTTGCTGACCCTTCATCCCCCTAACCATGGATGTCCCTCATAGTTATATCTTGGGCCTTCTATCTTCCTCTGTGGTTTCACTTGGTGACCTCATCATTTAACTACCATCTCTCTGCTGATGAGTCTTAAATGTACTTGTACAGTATTAACTTTTCTGCTGATCTCTAATTTCCCCACTTCTACTACCTACTGGACATTTCAAACTGTATATATGGTAGACATTTTAAACTCAATAGGTTAAAAACTGAACTCATAATCTTTCCCCAAAAAATATCCTTCCTCCCCCTTCTAAACTTCCTTATAACGGTGAAGAATTCTATCATTCTTTCAGTTATCCAGACTCACAAGCTATACCTCCTCCCTCTCACACCCAATATCTAAACTATTACCAAAGCCTGTCAATTTTACCTTCATATATTCTCTCATGTACGTACACTTATCTTCTCTGACACTGCTATCACCCTTCCTGGCCTTCATCATCTCACACCTGGTCTACTGAAATACTCTGCTGGTTGGTCTCCCTGCCCCAAGTCTCTCTCCACTCCATTTCAACCTCTACTCAGCTAAAGCACAGGTCTGACCAGAACTCCCCTCTACTCAATAAACTCTGATGGCTCTCTATCACTCCAGAATCAAATATAAAATCTACTGATATTCAAAGCCGTTCATAACATGTCCTTTCCACCTATCAAGCTTTCTTACACCTTACCCCCCCCAACATGCGCGCACGCACACACACGCACACACACACACACACACACACACACTCTACTGCTCAGTGACACTAATCTCAAACAAAACACTGCAATCTCTCAGCTCTGCACACTTTCATTAGCTGTCCCCTATGCTACAGTGTTTTTCCTCTTCATCTCTACTTCCTACCTTCTATAGCTTCATTCAAACCCCAGCCCAAATCACACCTTCTACAGAAGTCTTTCCTGATTTCTCTTTATTCTACTGCCTTGTCTATTGATTATTTCCAAGTTATCCTGTATGTAGCTTGTTTGCATGTAGTTGTTTGCATTTGTCTCCCCTTTTAGACTGAGTTGTTTGTTTGGTTTTTGTTTTTTGGTTTTTTTTTTTGAGATAATGAACTGTATTTTACCTTTCTTTGTATCCCAACCATTTGTTGGAATGTCAAGCATGTTTTTGTTATCGGTAGTTCAGTCAGTTCAATTTGACTCTTCATGACTCCATTTGGGTCTAGCAAAAGTAGGTACTTAATAAATGTTCACTGACTAACTTGCTGACTGAATGGCTAGACCTGAACCTGGGTTCTTAGTTCTGCTACCTATGCAGTATGAATAGAGATAATGATAATCCCAGATGATATGTTCATGGTACTGTGAAGTTTTCAAAATACATCATACCCTTTGATCCTCACAATTATCCCATAAAGTCAACACATCAGATATTATTATCCCCTTTTTAAGATGAGAAGTTGAGTCTCAGAGAGGTTCTTCAACTTGCCTATAGTCACATAGTTTGTAAGTTCTAGTAGAATTTAAACCCAGGTGTTCCTAATTCCAAATCCAAGGTTCTCTCCCCTATACCACAGAGACCTAAAAAATATCTCCAGTATTCTTAGTTGAGTTATGTAGCCTCTCTCCAGATTCTTAGCTAATTAGTGTTTGGGTTACTCTCACTGTTACTAAACTTTTGGCAAAGGCTGAATGAAATGTTTTAGAAAACTTTGTAAATGTTCTTGTTGATTCATACACTTCTATCAGTGACGAATTCATCTGTGTTGAACAAATCACCCAATTTCTTTCTTCTGATTAAATGTTTATGGCAGCATAGATGGAAAATGAGGCAGTTAGGACTACACTCAGAGCATCTGATAACCGAACAAGTTATTTCCTTCATTTATTTCAGTGTGCGGACTTGGCAAAAAGCCTTGGTCAAGTCCTTCTGCCACTTGTCAAGTCTGCATAATGAATCACCAATTATACATAGTATTGTTTGGTAGCAGGCTCCTCAGCTGGCTTTTTCTTACTATGGTTTCATGCCAGTTTTCTGTTCTTATTCCTAAAAATTACTTTTACTTATTTATCATTCTAATGAGGAGGTTAAAAGGAAATCATATTTTTCTGAAGAAAAGTGGTAAATGAGTATTGAAGCTAGTGCCTCCTTTCACAAGTAAGACATTACATTTAATAAGTGTTTCCATTCATCCTCCTAATGCACACAGGGAGAGTTCCATAGAGGGTGCCCACTAACACTATTAATATGTATGTAATTAACACACTCAAAGGACAGCCTTCAGTTAAAGCCTGTGGAATGGCTTTAAAGGCCATTTAAAAGCCAAGAAAATCTAACAACACCAAATGTTCTTAATATGCCTTTTGTTTTTATACATATATTGTGTTATGTTATAGCAGCAGTCTCTAAGAATCTCTAACTGGTCATCCTGTAGAACTATCAAATCAAATCAAATCAAAGGCCATGTCTAAAATAAGTATCATTTGTCTGAATAACCAGTTCTCTGAATGCAGAAATAGTTAGAATAATACAACTGCTTGAAAATACAACCATAATCATATATAAACATTTATTTAGAAACTTTCAAATTCAAAATTGTTGTATCAATGATTGTCATAATAAAATAGTGTCATTAGCATGGTGGGAGAGGCAGGAGATTCTAAATTGTACATCAGAATAGTACAAGATGGACTCAATCTTTACAGACTGAACAAAGAGTGACATTTGTTGAGGGGGAGTTTATGAACTAAAATTATCTTTAAAACTGAAGAAAATGAAATTATACTAAATTATAAAGAACGGACAGTAAAATGCCTCACTGGAGTTAAACAAAGTTGGTACTGCTAAGAATTGTGAAAGCTCTACTACATACTAGAGTTATGAAATGGATACTCCATTTCTACTAAATTACACTATAAAATATAATTTTAAAAAAATTCACAAGTATATTTATTCCAATTTATCATACATTCATGCCCTGAATTTAGTGTTGTCATACACAAATGCAACACAATGGTTACTTGGAAACTGCTGATAAGTAATTTATTATTAGTAACATAATACATCAAGTTGGTAAATTCTCTTTGATATATAAGAAAAAGGAACAGATGTTTTCACCAAATCCTTGCAGCAACTTATCATGGATTAGATATAAAGAATATTATTTTACATGGGGTTGATCAGTGCTATTAATAATGCCTACACCATAAGGGAAGGTAGGAAATTGAACTATAAAAGTATATCGCAATGTTTCAATGCATCCATAATTTCATTATCGATGTACTCTCTCTACGAGATCTCTACAATCACAATCCATCATGCCTTCTCTTTCTCTGTGACTCTCATCCAAATCCTTCCATGAATCCTCCAAAGAATACCTTCCCAATATGCTTGTGGTTCTTCATGTGGGTTTTCATCACGTCCACACTCAATAGGAAATAATTAAAACACAGTAGAAAGACATTGTGTGCCTATAACCACCACGGATGGGATAACGAATTTTGAAGTAAGAGGTCTTTGAAGGGTGAGAGGCTTTACCACCTACCACTTCTCTTTGTTGTTTGTAATACTATTTCAAAATATAGATCATTTGAATGGGTCTAGCACCTCATTTCGTGAGCACTCCCTCCCCTGGTACCCATTGCAGACTATTCCTGCCTCATCCAATGCAGTTTCCATCTCAGTTTTTTTAAGTTCTGATTTGATTTTGATTTTGCAAATCATCTCAAAGATTTACTCAGTTAAAACCTTCTTTACTTTATTTTAATACTTCATGGATACTAAGTGTATTATCTGGCTTCAAATACTTTCAAAAAAGGTAGTCTCTATGAACTCTCATCTACAACTGTGACCATCAATTTTTGCCTTTTCACTGATACTAGGAAACTTATAGGGAGAAAGGTAACTAATATAGAAACTTAAACAGTAACAACAAGTAAAATATGAATGTGCATCAATTTAAGGGTACATTCTTTTTTAATTTTATTGTCTTTGAAACTCATGAACCAAAAATTACTTCACTCCGAGATCCGTTATTCATTCCTTAGCGTAAAGCAGCACATGAAGAAAAAAAAAGAGTTTTAAGCTTCTGATGGATGATACAAGCTACTTGTGCTGGACAATGTGTTGACTTTGCCACTTTAAGGATACCTCTGGTTAGATTTGCTTCCTGCCAGGAGATCTGAATGGGCTCATTACAGAATGCTTAACTGCTTTCTAAACAAAATCTCTAGCCATCTACCAGCCAACTACCATCATCCTTCACTTCTCACAGCTCATCAATAAATCATGATGTGATACATGGAACATTGTGCCTTGGGGCTATCCTGTCAATAATGGTGGACAATAAAAAATTATATTTCTCCACCAAATAATCTCAGGGATAGTCTGGGGACAAAGTAAAGGAAAATTTCCCCAGAGAACTATTTCTTAGCATAAAAAAAGATGATTCATGTGCAAAAAAGAGTGTTTTTTAATTTCTATAATTAAATCAAACAAGTTAGATGTTCTGTGTAGATATTTTTTCACTCCTAATTGGAATAAAAATACAGGAATGAAAAGTTTTATTCTGAATGAAATCTTTATATTTATAGGATTTTGATTGGCTTACTATTAGATTCCATAAATTTCAAGGGATTAAATAAGTTAATGAATCCATACACTTAGATATTTCCCCATTATTTTAATTGGAAAACTGGAGCATGCATTACTAAACCATTTTTAGTAAAATCATAGAATTTAAATGGAAATAATGATGGCAATCATATTTATCTAAACTACTTAAGTGTTTGCAGTCCAATTTTAATGTGGTGTTTTAAATTGTATCTTATCCTGTCCTCTCCCTAATATGTCCTTTTACACTCCTTTTTCTTAGCACCTAATGCTCCCCTCAAAAATTTCTGAGTTGAGTCTGTAAGTCCCTAATTCCATTTAAAATCTGAGTAGGACCAAGAGTAGATCACTTTAGCCCAGGGGAAAAATATATTTCTACCAAATGAATTTAAAATATGCTTACTGTCTTGGAACTTGAGGAAACAACTGAATTCTTTGGAAGTTGGGCTATGGAAGAAGAGAGAAAAGTATTGTTTTTGTAAAAATAAAACTTCTTTACATAAAGAACTTACAGACTTCATTTTTGTTCATTCATCTCTTTTTTAACTCACAGATAATAGAACTTATAGGAAGATACTTTAATTTTCTGGTTTACTAATTATCACTAGAACCAAATTACTTAATTATACTGTATATATGGCAGTTTGACCACAATTTACATTATATCCTTTTTAAAACAGTTATGAAGTGTTTCATTATTATTCCAAAATTTTATTTTTCTCCTCTTTTGGAGAGTTATAAAGTTAGGAGGAAAATAATATTAGAATCTTTGAGAACTGCACTATTCTCCATATTGTGCACACTAACTTGTTGCCAATCAGCCTTTCTCATCTATCCCTATTCTGTTTTCTGTGTCTGTGACCAACATGAATTGCTGGCAAAAGAAGTCAATATGTGCATTGAAAGGCAGTCAAGTATACACCCAAGCAGAGTTGTATTTACGTCTATTTTCATCACCACCTTCAGAGCAGTTCTCACAGAAATCAACTGCAAATATTTTTAAAAGACTTTTTTTCTTTTCTGTTAGTTCTTCAGGACCAAAGGTACTAATCACCAATGCCAACTAATATGGTTAATATAATCTACAGCACTGACAGTAGTGGTCGAGGGATTTGTTTTTACCACTTCACTTGTGAGGAGAGACACTTTCTGCAGCAATATTGAACTTAGGTTAAGGAAAAAGTGAGGGGTTCATTATTTTTTTTTTAAAAACTGCCTAGTTATTGTAAAATGTAATGTAAGTATATGCTATATATTTTTAAATTCTCCTTATAGGATAGAACTAGACATTTATATTATTATCTGGTACAGATATGCTTTTTCTTTTGTTATTAAATAGAAAGGGACCAACCAGGTGCCTCAATGGATAGAGTGTTGAGCCTGGAGTCAGGAAGACACAACTTCAAATCTGACCTCAGATACTTTTCTAGTTGTGTGGCCATAAGCAAGTCACTCAACCCTGTTTACCTTAATTTCCTCATCTATCAAATGGGTTACAAAAGGAAATGGAACACCAAGCATCTTTGCAAAGAAAACCCCAAATGGGATCACAAAGAATCAGAAATGGCTGAAAATGACTAATCAATAAAAAAAAAGTGCAGTGGGCCTCACCGAATTTTAAATAATTCCCTTCCTTCCTCTCTATGCTTTCCTTTCCTTTCCTTGCTTTTGCCTCTTTTTTCATCTTTCTATTTTTCCAAACATTTGAAAAATAGAATCTTTCATATATCTGCTTGTTATAACTCCACGATATGGATTTATGCCTGCCTAACTGCAATGATATACCTGTGTACACTTTTATTTTGTATTTCTGTGTGTACACGTTTATGCCCCTAGTACATAACATGGTGCCTGGAACATAATAGGTGCTTAATACATATTTGTCAGTTCACCAATTTGCATAGTAGAAGAAGGATTTTGGTATATATTAGTGTATAAAAACTGTTGGCCAACAGCACATTTTATACTAGACTACAAGACAAAAAGATATATATGTATAAAATCACATTACAGTGGAAAGAACCCCAAACTGGGAGTCGAGTTCATGTCTAGTCATAGCTCTACAGTCATTTGTTGTATGTTCTTGAGCAAATCAGTTCAGGCAACATGGAGGAAAAAAAGATTTGTATGTGGAATAGTGGGGCTTGGTTTCATAATCTGCTTTTCCTGGTTATTGTCTGTGTGACTTTGGAGAATTTGCTTAGCCTCTTTGGGCTTCAGTTTCTTCATCTGGAAAGATAAAGGAATGGAATAAATCTTATGATCTCTGTCTATACTCTAAACAAAGATTCTATCCTGATCTGAATGTTATGAATTTATAATCAAAGTAGGCTCATAAAATTCATTCATAAATTCATTCACTGGGATCAGATATTAGTGCCAGAACTAGAGATATTCAACAAAATAATGAATACCAGTCTGTAAAGGAGCAAAAAATGGTGAAGCCAGGAATATGGTGCTATGGAAGAATTCCTTAATATCAAGCCAAAATTAAAAGACTTCATAAAAACTTTAAAGGAATATAAGAAATGGATATTGGGGATTCCTCTGGGAAAGTATGGATTTGCTTGATAAATAATCCTGATTTCATAGTCACTTGTATAATTCATACTATAAATTAATCCTTAGAAAAATAACACATTTTTCTATCACTTATTTCTTTACATAATTAGACCAATTCCCATATTCTCTGTATTTGTTCTAAGGGTTGACTGAGTTTGGTCCACTTTTTAGTAGAATCAGTCCTTCAGATACGCAGCTGATTCTTGGCACTAGCCATACAGTAAAAATGGACTCCCTTGAGACCAGAGAGCATTGCTGTGACCTCTGCATCGCTCCCAGGTCCAGCTGTCAGAGTCATAAGGCTAGGCAAATGAAGCCCAGGTTTTCTGTGTGATAGCACATTGCAGAACATAAGAGTACCAAAAGAGCTAGCCCCAAAGTGTTAGGATTCTGAGGGTTTCAGTTACGAGTAATACAATACTATCATGTAAGAAAAATGATTGTTTTTCCTTCAAATCTGGGCCTTAGAAAAATCAGCAATTATCAGAGAAAGCTTAGAAACTATAGTCTATCTAATGATCCGAGCTTGCTTCAGTAAGTTGGCTTTCTGTTTCCATAGGAAGTCAATTTGCTTCTACTGCATTTTCAGCATTGTTTGTTGTGTTTTTTCTCCATTGGCTAAATCTAATGGGATTTCTGTTTGAACTGGTGCCAAGGAACATTAATGCATCAGCAAGAATTTTACTATACGCACAGTAAAGGGTGTAATCAAAAGACAAATCAAGCAACTCCAAAGAATATTTCCAAAAATTTCCTCCAATGTCAAAACAGTCAAATAGTTAATTTTAGGGTCAAAAAATGACATACCTTAAAGCGTACATTTGAGTCATTGGTTTGAACGTTGGAAATCAAAAAATAGAGGGGAAAAGTTGGACATTTATCCCCCCCAAAAAAGAACCCTTTATTCTTAAACCAAGTTTCAAATTGCTTCCTTTCTCAATGACAATAAAAATTCAATGAGATTCTCTTCTTAGAAGTCAATCCCAGTGGAAATTGCTCATGTACACCTGCTAAGTCCATTAATGTTTGCTCCTAACACTTTCCCCTTGGCCTGTTTCCCATTACCATACTCTTCTTGAAGGCTGGGGCTTTATTGAATGACCAGCAATAACCCTGGAAACAAATACCAGTACCACTTCCCTTGTTAGATGTTTAAAAAAAAAAATCAGTGTTTTGGTATTAAGTACAGTGACTTCCTCTGAATTATTAAATGTTCTAACAATGGCTTTGCTAGCTAAAAATAATTATTTAATAATTTGCATGAATTAAGTCTTGAAGATTAAATGCCTGGATTTTCCTTCAGAGCATTTCCTGCAATAAGATTGTGCTTACAAAATTCAACTGTTAGGGTTTACCATTTGTAGCTCAAAATATAACCCAGATGAATTTTTTACATGAAAAATTCAAAAGACTTGTTCAGATTACCTTAATGAATACTTAGATTTCCCCTACAAAATTATAAGTTTAATTCAAGAGTTACTTATTATCAAATGAGTTTGTGGCACAACTGTGGAGAACTGCTATTTTACTTTGTTAGTTGAGAGAGAGAGACAGAGAGAGAGGGATAGATCTATATATATAATTTTGGTTCTTAATGACTTGCTTTGTTTAGTATTTATATTATTCAATTTTAGACTTGGCAGAAGTGAATTTTAATTTTTTAAATAGGGGGAAAACATAATATATTTTCATAAATAATTGACAGGTTAATTGATAACCAGTACATAAATACAAACAGACATTTAATTACTTTTTTGGTGGTTCTAAATCTGTGATTTTTAAGTGAAAGGAACTCCAGGTAAGCAATTCTATCTAGGAATGCAAATCTACCATTATTCTTCAGTTTATTGTCTGAGAGTTGTCTGAATGCATAGAGAGGTCAAATGATTTTTATCCAGTATCTGTAAGAATAAAGATCTGAACCCTGGACATCATCATAATGCTAGGCCTTGGGTGAAGATAGGTGGTACAGTGTCTAGAATGCCTGGTCTGGAATCAGGAAGACTTGAGTTCAAATCTGGCCTTAGGCACTTAAGAGTTGTGTGATCCTGGGCAAGTCACTTAATCCTGTTTACTTCAGTTCCCTTATCTGTAAAATGATCTGAAAAAGGAAATGGCAAACCACTTTAGTAGCTTTGCCAAGAAAACCTCAAAAGGGGTCACAGAATTTGGATACAACTGAAATGACTGAGCAAGAACATCATAACTCTGAAGATGTCTATTCACCATGCTTCATATAATTAAATACTTGCTCACAAATAATTGATATAGTCTTTGGATTAGTACAGTATAAAAAGAATCACTTGAGATATCTGATAAGGTGTATCCAGACACTAGACTTCATCTTAGCCCTAGCTATGCAAATTTAATATCTATGCGTTTCTATACCATGTCGTAACAGCACATTTCTTTCTCCTTTCCCTGTTCTGTTCTGGAATCCTGCCTCCTTTTCCCCTCATTTATTATTAGTCAGTAAATCAACAAACATTTGTCAAGCAATGATTGTTTTCCAGACACTGTGTTAAGTGCTGGGGATACCAAAAAAGGGGAAAGAATGAGGGAGGACATAAGCACTTACTATATGCCAGGTAATGTGCTAAAGCTTTGCAAATATTATATCATTTTATCTTCACTATTATTATCCCCATATTACCATTGAGGAAACTGAGGCAGACCGAAGTTATGCAATTTGCCTTGGGTCACACAATAAATGAATGGGTGAAGGGGAAAAAGCATGCTCCCTGCTTTCAAGGAATTCAATTCTAGGCAAATAATCACATACATATGTGTGTGTGTACACAATTATATATAGACAGAGACATATATACACACACACACACGCACAAATGCAAGTAATTATGTACCTACAAGATATATACAGAGTAGATGGAAAGTAATCTTAGAGGGAGGATCCTATGGGAGGTGGCCCAGAAGAATTGGTGAGGACTGGGTGGAATTTGAGGTTTTTGAAAGAAAGCTAAGGAAGCCAGTAGGCAATGGGGAAAGAAACCACATTATAGGCATAGGAAGCAGTCAGTGAAAAGGCAGGGAGTCACAATAAAGAGCATCTTCCTCACCAGTACAAATACTCTTCTATTCTTTTATCTTAGAGAATTTTCTCCCTCAGGTTTGTACTCTTAATTTGTCTCCCTTTCATGTGACATTTAACACCATTTGGAGTCTCTCCATGCCAGTTACATTTCCATTTCTCTCTTTGCTGCCCCCTCCCTCTGAAACAGGGCAGTCTTCTACAAATAAAATGGACTTTAAAACCCCCACAAAGTACGGATCAAAATATCAAAGACATCTACATAGATAGAGTACAGATATGACAGAGGAAAATGAGTCTGGAAGAAAATAAAAATCATAGACTATTATTTATGGTAAGTCAGTAATTATTGTTGACAAGTTTTGAGTAGCTATTTCTTAGTTATATAAATAATGGAGGCCTTAAGTTGGTCTCCGATTGAAAAAATTACCTAATGAAAAAGTCAGACTCAAAGGGCTACTCAATGGCCCTGCCTTAAATTTTCTGCCTGTACATTATATTTTCATGTATGAAATTTCCTCCAGTGTTAAATCAAGATGACCTAGGTACATCAGTAGCACATGAAAACCCAACTCTCCATTCATTTTCACATGGGTTAAATGATGAGTATAAAATGAAGGACAAAAGAGAGTCAATGTAGTCATTAACAATCTCACCTACTGAGTATGATAAATGATGAAGAAGCTTAAATGTAAGCAAAACTTTTTTTTAAATTTCTCTTTCAAAAGGAAAACACTCATGTTCAAGCAGTGCTTGATTGAATGAGGCTGGCTAGGGTTCCTAACACCCAATTTCCTAAAGTCATTTGAAGTACACAATTACTAAATTCAAGTTCTAAGCCTCTAATTTCAGTCTAGGATGAGAGCACCGCAAAAACACTGTTGCCTTGTGAACAACACAAAGGTATTCGGCACTTGGCATTTTCTTCCAGCCCTCACTTTGTTAGTTGTCTAAAAAAGGTTTAAATGGGTGAAAAGAAAATTCCCAGCCTCAAAATTATTTATTTCCTTTTTCCTTTCTTTGCAATAGGAAAAGAACATTTTTACATGAGACAAATTTTATTTATTTCCAAACCAAATATATCTCCTGGACTTTGTGATAAAGGATGTCTTTCAGAAGACAGACATAACTGAAAGTCAGAGATACCATAAAACTTTAGGTGAATAGATTATTATTTCATTGACTGCTTTCATTTTAAAGTTAATATTACCTGATGAGTTGTGCAGATATCACCCTTTGAAAATTAAGCTATAAAAATTATAGACTAAGATTTACTGAACTACACTAATTTGCTATTTGAAAAATAAATTCAAGGCATCTGTACTACTAGAGGTAATATTTGGATATTTTCCTCTTAATCAGAGATAAGTATCTAGACTGTCTCATACACAATTCAATGTATTTTCCTTTCCATCAGTTAATTAATGCTTATATTTCTTCCAGACATTTCAGGTAATATGCAATGTACACTGTCAGTACAATAAAAGCAATTTCTCTAAGCTTATTTCTTGGTGCTAGTGGTGGTGGTGCTAGTAGTAAGTAATAGTAGTAAGTGACATGAAAATTCATATAATGACTTGTAAAATGCTTTATTTCATTTGATCCTCTCAATGATCTACAAAGCAACTGTTTTCATTATCACGGTTTTACAGATAGGGAAACTGAATTTCAAAAAGGCTAAGTGACTTGCCCAGGATCACACAGCTAGTAAATGTTTAAGACAAGATTTAAATTAAGACCAGTTACTCCTGACTAAAAGTCTGGTTTCCTCTGTACTAAATCATTCTTCAGATTGATTCTAATGCCTACAGCAGCTTTCATAGCCTTTTGAGTTATTTCTGGCCTTTAGTCTTTTGAATCTGGATAAATTAAATCCCTGAAAACATGAGTCAATGCTATTCAGTATTACAAAATGCTGAATCATGAAGTCACTCGCTTTACTCAGAAGTATTGATCTTAAAGTCCTGTAGGTTCTGTCTGCTTTTGTAGTTTTAATGATGACTCCATAAAATCAAATAATTAACTTTAACATGCAAAAAACCATAAGACTAAAGGTTAATAAATTTTTAAACATGTGAAAAATATTTTCTCTATATTCATAGAGGGTTTTGTTTTTGTTTTGGGGGTTGGATTTTTTTTTTTACAGTTTTTGTCATTATTTCTATGTTTCCAAAATATCCACTATCTGCACCTCCAAGCCTTCTTGAGGAAAACAAATCCATAGATTCAAATCTGACCTATCTCAAAACACAACCTGTCTTAAATAACTTGCTCACTTTTCCACTTCTGTTATATACTCTGTATTATTGGCTATGGTCTTAAAAATAAGCAAAAAACATGCCAAACTTTAGCCCAGCAATTACTATTCCAAACTTGTCAGAAAATATAAATATTCTGATATGTAACTGTATTATTTCTATTATACATAAGCCCAGCAAAGGACTTGCTGTCTGTAGTCAAGGCTCAGCTTGGTTAAGTTTGAAGAACTTTATCACTGAATTGGACAGATAGTGATTTTTTTTTTTGATAGCAGCAATTCTCAAAGCCTATGTATCAAAGTCATGGAGGAAAAGGGATTTGTGCCAGTGGTGATAATATGCACACTGAAAGAAAAATTCAGGTCTTTGAAGTATTTTTTAATCTAGTTAACTTCAAGAGTATAAGCAACTATTATAAATATTTCATAGTGTTTATGGATTGCCATGCCCAGTAGGCATTGAATAGATGTTATTTGATTAAAAATGTGGTGTTTTGGAGAGGGCAACATATTAAATGTGAGACAACTTGAGGTTCCCCCCCCCCAATTCCAGATCTTCCACTTATCAGCTCTGTAAATTTCTATTGGTTACCACTTTTCTAGAGAAAATATACTACTCTATAAAGTGAGTGGGTTGAAAAGAATGAGTCCCAACATCCCTGTGAACATCAAAATTGTCCAGTTCTGTGCTTTTTTCATTTGAAATTTTCTAATTGCAAGTATGACAACAGTTCAGGTATTTGATTTTGTCATCTTTGTTAGATGTCCTCAAAGTATTTGGTTCTGTGTAGCTTAAATAAAATGATATCACGTATATAGAAATATTTTAGTAAATGTAAATGATTATATAGAATACAAAAGATTTTCTAACTAGCTTCAAGAAACAATGTCTTGGTGATAGCTAGATGTATTTTAAATCCCCTTTTTAAATATGAGAAGACTTTGTTATAATAGGTATACAATTCAAAGAATGGTATTAGAAAATAAATTCTATCTAATATTTGTAGCTTTAGACTTTGCCTAGTAAGTATTAAATGCATTTTTATTGATTCTCAGTGACAAGATTGTAATCTCAAAATAGTTTATCACTCCTATTCAGTATGATTCTTAATATTGATTTCTTTTTTGTCACAAACATATAGTATCAGAGGAAAATATGCTTTAGTTGCTATGGAATAATAAATGAGCAATTTGTCTTCTTAGAAGTTTCAATTACTAGGTGTTAGGACAGTTATTTTTATTTTTAACCAAATCTAAGTAATATGCAATAAATGACTTTTACATAAAAACATCCAATTAAAGAAGAATCCACTAGTTCTCAAGTCATTCTATTCTTGCTCTAATTATTTAGTTTTTCATGTCACCAAGCATCAGGGCACTTTTTTCAAATTCTGCCCATTGGTTCAGAATTCCCAGATTAAAGATAATCTCTTAAACAAAGTTATACGTATTATATAAGAACTGAGCATTCTCTTCTTTAGGTTAAATATACCAATTCCATCAACCAGTCAATGAACTCAAAGCCTTTCACCATCCTGATTGCTCTGCTCCAGCTTACCAATGTTCTTCTTAGACCATGATGCCCAGAACTGAACACAACACTCCAAAGGAGGTTCTTGAGGACAGAATAAATGGGATGATCACCCTCGTTCCTCAAAGTTATGCCCCTCTAAATACAAACCCAAGATCGTGTTAGATTTGGTTGTTATTGTTGGTTGGCATCACTTTGCTGACTCAAGTTGAGCTGGCCCACTAAAATCTCCATATCTTCTAAAGACAAACTGTCATCTAATAATGCCTTACTCATCTTGTATATAACAACTCTATTCTGAACCCAAGTGTAAGACTTTACATTTTTCTGCTATTAAATATCTTTTATTATATTTCACCCAACATTTTGTCCTTTCAAGAGACTTTTGGTTCCTAATTCAGTCATACAATGTTTTTAATTATCCCTCCCATCTTTATTTCACCTACACATTTGGTAAACATACCATCTATGCCTTTGTTACTGTCTACTCTGTTCCATTGATCTACTTTTCTCATTTTAACCTGTATCAATGGTTTGAATGATTACTGCTTTATAATACAAGTATGAAAATGCTATCTCCCTTTTTGTCTTCCTTTTTTCATTATTTCACTTGATATTCTAGACCTTTTGTTCTTCCAAATGAATTTTGTTTTCATTTTTACCAAACTCTATATAGGATACCTTTGGTAATTTGATTTGTATAGCATTAAATAAGCAAATTAATTTTGCTAACATTGCTATTCTCATTACACTGGAATGGCCCAGGCATGAGTGCTAACTATTGCTTTAACTATTAAGTTGTTTTTCAATTCTTTAAGAAGTATTTTGTAATTGAATGTTTACAAATATTGAACATGCTCTGGCAGACTGACTCGCACTTTTTTTGAGTTTTTAATAGAACTCCTTTTCTGTTATTACCTTCTGAATTCTGTTTTTATCATCTAGAAAGGTAGATTTCTGTGGATTTGTTTTGTAACCTGCAACTTTTCTGAAACTGTTAATTGTTTATCTATACATGTATGTATAATTTTCCCTGTGGTTACACATTTAAACAATTTTAGCATTTTTTTTTAAGTTTTGAGTTCCAAATTCTGTCCCTTTCTTCTCTCTCCTCTCCCTGATAAGCAATCATGTACAATCATGTAAAACATTTCCATATTAGTTATTTTGTAGAAGAAGACTTAAATAAAAGAAAAAGAATGAAAGAAAGAAAGTGAGAATAGCATCCTTCAGTCTGTATTGAAACAATATCAGTTCTTTCTCTGGAGGTAAGAAATTTCTAACTAAATCATCATGTCTTCAGAAAAGAGAGAGTTTCATTTCCTCTTTGCCTATCTTTGTGCCTTTAATCTCTTTCTCTTGCCTTGTTACTATTCCTAGCATTTCTAAAACTTTATCAAATAATAGGAAAGAAAGGGGACATCCTTATTTTACTCCTGTATTTAATGAGAAAGTGTCCAATATATAACCATTGCTACTTTGAGGTTTAGAGAGATACTTTTTATCATATTAAAAAAAACTCTCTATACCTATATTTTGCAAGATTTTTAGCATAAATGAGTATTGTACTTCTCAAGGTTTTTTTTGTGCATCTAATAAGATAATCATGTGATTTTGTATGCCTTGTTTTTAAAAAATGATTATGTTTATTATTTTCATAATGTTGAATTGTCCTTGCCTTCCTAGTATTAATCCAACTTAGTCATGATGAATGATATCTTGGGTGAATTACTATTTAATTTAAAATTTTTAAATGATATTTATTAAAGATATTCATCCACAGTGCTCACTCTATCTATCTATCTATCTATCTATCTATCTATCTATCTATCTATCTGTCTATCTATCTATCTCTTTCATCATTCCCTGGTTAAGTATTAGGACTACATTTATCTCACAAAAAGGTGTTTGGGAGGATGTTTTCTTTCTCAGTTTTTATGAATAAGTTGTGTAGTATATGTAAATTATTCCTTAAAAGTTTCTTAGAATTCTCCTGTAAATATATCATAACCGACATTTTTTTTTCCTTTTTGGTAATTCCTTTGTGGTTGATTCTATAGACCTTTCAAATGTTGAATTATTTATTTTTCTATTTTGTGTTTCATTAGTTTGGCTATATTTTTAAGGCAGTCCTCTACTTCTTTTGTGTTCTCAGTTTTGTCATATTACTGATATACAATGATTCTGCATAATTATTTTCATTCTTTCTGACTTTGCTGCAATTTTACCTTGTTTGTTTTTTGTTTTGTTTATTTTATTTTCTGCCCTCTTCTCTATAATCAGGTTGGCTAAAGATTTGTAGAGTTGGCTCTGCAAGACAATATAATATATGGTAAATAAATAGCACAGGTACCTGGCATAATTAGGGCAGGGTGAAGATGAAAGTTATGCTAAGGCATAACAAGACCAAGGAAGAGAGACAGAAATGAGCAAGCCATATCCAAGGAACAATGGGGAAACAAGTCCTGCAAAAGAAAAAAGTTCATTTATGAGAATAGTAGGAGATAAAGCAAACAGTGTTGTAGGGGAATGAAAGAAATATAAAATAAGATGCCCCTACCCTCATGGAGCTCATAACCTTGTTGGAAAAGCAATCCAAAAATATATTAAATATTTAGTTAAAATTGGAGGGGGTATATACTTTATGAGTTCAAAGGAGGAAAAAATTTATCTAGAGCTGTCATGATGAAGAATGGCAGAGAAGGAATCAATAGATAGGAAAATACTGAAAATTAGATATGAGAAGATGATTATGGAGTCAACATGCTTGAGAATATATGGTAGAATTAGTTCATTGGTGCCTGTAATGAGTTTGGCCTTAAAGGGAAGGCACATAATTTCTTCATCCAAAACTGAAGTGAAGATGGGTACTAGTGGATGATGTGAGGGGGATTTAGAAGGCTTGAAGAGAAAGACTTGGCACAGTCACTGTAGTAAATGGTACAAACTTAGAGAAGCAATTAGGGAGAATTAGCATAAGGATTGTCTTGTTGCAGTTAAAACCCCATTAATTTTACTGTAAATATTCTAAATATATGATTTTTGTCCAATACCAACAGAATGGAGAAATTTTTGGGAGATAAAGAAAGGGAACTGGAAGACAAAGGCAATTTATAACTCAGTGAAAAAGAGTTCAAAATTTTACCTTAAAGGTCAACTAAAGAAATTGCCAGAGTTTGTTTCATCAGACACCCAAAAACAGTAAGAAATATCTTGTCATGGGACCCTTACTCAACATGCCTTGCAGTACTTATGATGGAAATAAATAAAAAAGCAAGAATGAAGATCACCATAGCTTATTATCATTTTTGTTTCAGAGGATGAAAAGAGAAATTCTTGAAAAAAAATATAAAATTCTCCCAAGCCTTCATCTCAGTGTCCCGGTTTCTTGGGCTACCTAAATCTCAGTTAAAATCTCACAATGTGAAAAAAGTCATCCCTAGTCCCTTTTAATAAACATTGTCTCTTCCCATCTGTCTTCATCACCGTTAGAATGTGACCTTATTGAGAGCAGGAACTGGGTTTTTGCTTTTCTTTGTATCCTCTACACTTAGCACTGTGCCTGACATACAGCAAATGTTTAATAAATGCTTGGAAACCTATATTTTGACACTTAGTGTCTTAAATGTGAAGGCTGGCAAAAAATTAAGATGAAAAATATGGTTCAAGTTTGAGGAACAAGACAGATCAAAAACTTTTTGACTGTTTGGAAGTCTCTTATTTATAGATTAGGAATAATTTCATAGAAGAGAATCAGGAGTAACTAAATACTATGAGTAATGAATGCAATCACACAGAAATCAAAATTGAATATTTTACCAGATGAAAAATAATTGGTTAAGAGTGTGGGAGTCATCTCAGCATCTTGCAGTTTATAGTCCACGAGACTAATGGTTAGAACAAAGGTAAAAATGAACATCACTATAGAAGATAAAATAGAGGTGAGATGATGATGTGAATGATTATCACCATTTTCTGAAAATGTTGAACTCATATAAAGTAATCAGCATAATGAAGAGACCAGAAAGGCCCAGAAACCACTTGATCCAGCAAATATTTGATCTCTGTGAAATGGAGAAGTGTAGTAATCAAGAGCATAAGTATAGAATCTGAACTCAGTTGTGAAACATTATGGAAAATAATAACAGAAGTTAATGAGAAATGTCAGTTCACAGAACAGCAAAAAGTGGTAGAAGTCTATTTCAAGACTACAGAAAGTTTGGCATGCAACCAAAATGAGCTATTATCATCTGAGAATATTCATTAGTTTAAAAAGATGGTAGGTGGAAAATGGGACACATTCATCTATTTCTATATTCATCAGTAAAAGTAGAACCACCAGATTTTGACCCTAACACCTCAGCCCCTGATTTGCTATATAAAACAGTTTAAATGCCATTTAAGATAATAAAGCCAGCATGGTTAGGCCAGATGGTTCCACCAAAAAAAAAATTCCTACTGGAGATGATACCATTTTAAAGCACTGAGGAAATATTTTCTGAGATACCTCAGGAAGGATAAGGTGGCAAAGAATGGGAGGGAGAGGGGGAGTGAAAATCATGGATGACATCACTACCCCAAAATATCAATAAGGGGTAAATAGGTAACTACTAATACATATGCCATTTGGAAGGAAAGAAGGAAGAAGGAAGGAAGACTTTGTGAAAATGATCTACATGTGTGCTGAGGTCGTATTTAATGAAATCGCTAATTCTGCTGAATTGTTCGAAAGCCAACTAGAATTTAGTAGCACCTGCTGCCTGGCACTTTGATAAGTATTGGAGATATTAAAAGGGAGGGGGGAAGTCCTTACTCTTGGGGATCTCATTCTGGATAGGCAGAGGGGGAGCATTTTAAACATAGCAAGGTTGTCCAACTTTGAGACAGTAAGGACACCAGCCTGGATTCAGGCAAGGCATCCATCTGTGTTGGGAAGTCATATGCACAAGGTTAGAAAAGTAGCCCAATTGTAATGAGCATTGAATCATTAAATGAGTACATGTGTCACAATGTAGAGGGCACAGAGTAATAAAAATTAAACTATGCCTTCTTAATTAAAATTGATCATGATAAGCTTCTGAGCTAAATGTATAATCTCATAAACTTGAATGTTATGAGACACTTGACTTCTGGCAAGCAAATACAGAAAATTTGTTTTATAACTACTGTTAATTTTATGACTGGTTGTAAGCTGTTAAAAACTAGTAAAATTTCATATTTGAGGAAAGAAGTCTCAGAGATGATGGGGTCTGTAATGTCTACCTCACATTTGGATCTAAGAACCTTCAGAATAGTCTGAGAAAGGAAATCAAATGTCTATTGTGTTTTACCCATAAATCGCAAACAATAACTTACTAAGCATTTTTAAACCATTCACAATATGCCAGGTGTTGTGCTAAGTGATAGGGATACAAAGACAAGACTGAGGGTTACTTCCCTCAATGAGCTTACCTTATAATTGGGGAAATAACATTTACATAAAAAGTACATCCAGAACATACACATTAATCCAACGTAGTTTGGCAGAAAAGGTGCTGTTATTCTGGGAAGACAAGGAAAGGTTTCATCTTGAAGGTGATAGCTGAGCTGAATTTTGAAGGAAACTAAAGATTCTAAATGATTTTGGTAAGGAGTGAGAGCATTTCACTTGTGGGGAGTACCCTCTGTTAGGATATACCAAAGGAGGTTAAAAACAAAGAAACAAAGGTTCCATGTGTACTAAAATATCAATTGAAATATTTTGTTTTTTACAACTGCAAAGAACTAGAAAAATAAAATGTTGATTCTTAAAAGAATTGACAGAATAAATTGGACAATGTCAAGCATATTAAGGGAATAATTTTTAAATCTTGTGTTTCTGGTATACATGGATTATAATTCTGACAAAAAACAACAAGCTAGAAAAATACAACAAAGGAGAATATAAAGGTGAGGATTGTTTATCCATATTATCCTAGATCTATACTCTGCTTACTATACGGATTGTCATAAATCAAAACCTTATAAAATATATATCATCAACAAAAAACTAGCATTGACTTGGAGAAGAATTAGGTTGTTGAAGCAAATGCTTCCAAGGGGAGTAAAAAATGACCACTGATGCCCTTCTCCAACTCAAGGAAAAAAAAATCAATGGACTTAAATGAATAGGAAGAAAGCCTCAAATGCCCTCCACAGTTTTCAATTGGACACAGCTAATCCCTGTGACTTTGGGGAAAACTGAAGGCTTAAAATGACCCCAGTAATCAAAAGCCCAATTAGAAAGAAGAGAGCAAGACCGTGACTATGGTTAGAAAAAGCAGACAATGAAAGGACCAAAGAAGAAATTTGTCTGTTTAGTGGCCCAGTCAACGAAGTCTAAAAGACACCTCCAATTGCTAAAAGGAGATCACAGAAGAATACTTAAGGGGCACAGTGAATAATTATATGACAAAAGACTATATGTCCAGATGATATTTGCTTCCCACACCTCACTTACCAACTCTAGTAAGTCTTTCTTGAAGGAAGACAGAAAAGAAAAACAAAGGTTGAAATTCCATCTTGGAAGGAAATTAGTTTCCTTTAGGAACAGAAAAATCATGGAGGAAAAGGATTGCAAGCCACTTTTCTGAGGAAAAATAAGTACATTCAACTTAATTATAAAGAAATCATCTAATTGTGAAAAGAATATTCCAGAGAATCCAAGAAGTCTGCCCTAAACAACAAAAATTTGAAATTTACTTAACTTACTTTGTGCATTGCTAAGTATTAATGGCATTAGTAAATAGGTCCTGATAAAAGATAATGATAAGGCATGAAGTTCCACAGTAAAGTTAAAACATTTGAACCTCTGGCTTCAACACATTAAAATTGTAATAGATTTAGAACTGGGAAGACCTTAGAGTCCATTTAGAACAACCTTCTCATTTAAAAAATGAGGAAACTGAGGCCCAGAAAGGTTAAATGACTTGCCTCAAGCCATACAGATTGTAGGTGACCATTCCCAGGTCTTCATCACACATTCCATTTTCCACACTGCCTCTGTAAATGATTCTTTATATACTTCAGTTACCGTAGAATAAGACTAGAACAATTACACAGTACATTTGTTACTGTGTTCTGATTTTGTGTTCTCATAAATGTATTCTCATTTTCAGGAGGTAATAGTGATGCGATCTTTTTAGAAATATTAGTCAACTTTGGATAAATATAAGAGAATTCTCACTACTTTAGCCAAAGTATTACAATCACATCTTTCTATGTGATAGCTTCTGCATAACACAGTAGACACTACAAAAAAGAATCATGTTTGTTGAATTGAATAAAATGACATAAAATGAATTTCTAGAGAAAAAAATCATCCACTAAGTTTTTTGTTTAAATGCCAACGTTTTGCTGATTTTTTTCTTTCTTACTAAATGTGTTGCTTTAAAAATAAAAAAAAAAACTGATGTTTCCAAGTTGACTGATCATATGTGTGGCATTTGATTCATTAAAAGAGGAATTGGTGGTGGATACATTTTAGTTTCTACCACTAACTAGGGTACTGTAACTTCATGCAAAGACCTCTATCTCTCAAAATGGTGCAGCAACAATACTACTTAGAGTTTTACCAGAATATTGTTGATTCAGTAGTAAAAATATGAATTGTTTTCTTTAGCAGTAGGATATGATGTCAATTCAGGTATTAATATCATCCCACTGAAATGCTTTAAAGTGATGGGTCTATCTGTTCTTACGACTAGGGCAGCTGGGGACACCACCTGTTAACTTACTTCAAGTGCCACTTAATTAGCCTGAGTAGTTGCTACCTTATGCTTTGACTGGAAAGGAAAGGAAGAGTAGCAGATGCTAAGCACAATAAAGAAAAGCCTGTTGAATACAAGAGTTAAGGGGGTGGAGAGAATAACAAAAAGCCAGGCAGCAGATGGAGAAAGGCAGAAGTAATAGTAAACTGGACAAGAAATCTAACTACAGCACACAGAATTCACGGAATCAAAGCTCTGCAAATAAAGCTCAGTTATAATAAGCTAAAGGTCCCATTTTCCTAATCATGTCATATCAGAATCAATTTTAGCTTTGAGGTGAACATTTTTAATTAATGTAGGGATCAATAGGACAATTAAGTTAATTCATGTTACTATTTAAAAAGGAATCTTTTTTTTTTATTAAACTTTTAACATTTATTTTCACACAATTTTGGGTTACAAATTTTCTCCCCTTTTTTCTCCTCCCCCCTCCCAGACCTAAGCTTTCTAATTGCCCCTGTGACCTATCTGCTCTCTCCTCTATCCTCCCTCCCTGCCCTTGTCTCCGTCTTCTCTTTTGTCCTGTAGGGCCGGATAGCTTTCTTGACCCCTTAACCTGTATTTCTTGTTACCCAGTGGTAAGAACATTACATTTGGTCCTAACACTTTGAGTTCCGACTTCTTTAGCTCCCTCCCTCTCTACCCCTTCCCCTTGGAAGACAGGCAGTTCAATATAGGCCATATCTGTTTAGTTTTGCAAATGATTTCCATACTAGTTGTGTTGTATAGGCCTAACTATATTTCCCTCCGTCCTGTCCTGTCCCCCATTACTTCTATTTTCTTATGGTCCTTTCCCTCCCCATGAGTGTCGACCTCAGATTGCATTCTCCTCCCCATGCCCTCCCTTCTATCCTCCCCCCCATCCTGCTTGTGCCCCTGTTCCCCACTCTCCTGTATTATGAGATAGGTTTTCCTATCAAAATGAGTGTGCATTATATTCTTTCCTTTAGTGGAATGTGATGAGAGTAGACCTCGTGTTTTTCTCTTGCCTCCCCTCTTTATCCCACCACTAATAAGTCTTTTGCTTGCCTCTTTTATGAGAGATAATTTGCCCCATATAACTTCTCCCTTTCTCCTCCCAATATTTCTCTCTCACTGCTTGATTTCGTTTTTTTTTCTTTTTTTTTTTAGTATATGATCCCATCCTCTTCAATTCACTCTGTGCACTCTGTCTCTATGTATGTGTACGTGTGTGCATGTGTGTGTGTGTGTACTCCCACCCAGTGCCCAGATACTGAAATGTTTCAAGAGTTATAAATATTGTCTTTCCATGTAGGAATGTAAACAGTTCAACTTTAGTAAGTCCCTTATGATTTCTCTTTGCTGTTCGCCTTTTCATGGTTCTCTTCATTCTTGTGTTAGAAAGTCAAATTTTCTTTCCAGCTCTGGTCTTTTCATCAGGAAAATTTGAAAGTCTTCTATTTCATTGAAAGACCATTTTTTCTCCTGAAGTATTATAGTCAGTTTTGCTGGGTAGGTGATTCTTGGCTTCAGTCCTAGTTCCTTTGACTTCTGGAATATCCTATTCCATTCCCTTCTATCCCTCAATGTAGAAGGTGCCAGGTCTTGTACTGTCCTGATTGTATTTCCACAATACTTGAATTGTTTCTTTCTAGCTGCTTGCAATATTTTCTCTTTCACCTGGGAATTCTGGAATTTGGCCACAATGCTCCTAGGAGTTTCTCCTTTTGGATCTCTTTCATGCGGTGTTCTGCGGATTCCTTGAATATTTATTTTGCCTTCTGGTTCTAGAATCTCAGGGCAGTTTTCCTTGATAATTTCATGGAAGATGATGTCTAGGCTCTTCTTTTGATCATGGTTTTCAGGTAGTCCCATAATTTTTAAATTGTCTCTCCTGGATCTATTTTCCAGGTCAGTTGTTTTTCCAATAAGATTTTCACATTATCTTCCATTTTTCGAATCTGTGCGGTATGTTCTGAGATATCTGTCTTTCTCGAAAAGTCCAAAGCTTCCATCTGTACCATTCCAGATTTGAAAGATTTATTTTCTTCAGTGAGCTTTTGAATCTCCTTTTCCATTTGGTTAATTCTGCTTTTGAAAGCATTCTTCTTCTCATTGGCCCCTTGCACCTCCCTTGCAAGCTGAGTTAGGCTAGTTCTCAAGGTGCCAATTTCTTCAAGATTTTTTTGGTTCTCCTTTAGCAGGGAGGTGATCTGTTTTTCATGCTTCTCCCTTATCCCTCTCATTTCCCTTCCCAGTCTTTCCTCCACCTCTCTAACTTGATTTTCAAAATTCCTCTTGAGCTCTTCCATGGCCCGAGCCCATTGGGTGGGCTGGGACACAGAGTCCTCGATTTCTGTGTCTTTGCCTGATGGCAAGCCTTGTTCCTCCCCATCAGAAAGGAAGGGAGGAAGTGATTTTTCTCCGATAAAGTACCCTTCAACAGTTTTATTTCTTTTCCCTTTTCTTGGCATTTTCTCCCCCTAGTGGCCTGACCTCTGAAGGTTCTCCTCACACCCACCTCGCCTCCTGGTCCTCCCAGCCAGCATTTGGGGACTGAGATTCAAATGCTGCTTCCCACCTTAGGATTTTTGGCAGGGGCAGGGCTGTTATTCAGTGTTAAATTAGGCTCAGGTGCTGAGGTCAGGGGCAGGGCCTCCTCTCTGGCTCAATTCCCTCAGGGGGTTTATGCACAGACCTTCCACAATGGATCCAGGCTCCAGCTCGCTTGGGGAGCCCCCGTCTGCAGCCGCCTCTCAGCCCCCACCTTCCGGGGGGGGGCCCGAGCCTGGGGGCACCTCACTCCCCTCTCAACCCGCCAAAGAGACTCTCTCACCTACCCCCATCAGTCACCTGTTGGTGGGGGGCCCGTGCTGCCGCTGAAGATCCCGCCTCCGGAGCCCTTTCAGATCTGTGCCTCTCGGAGCCGTGGCCGCCGCCACCGCCGCAGGTCGGGGCTGGGCACCACGTCTGCAGCGCAACGGACCTTTTGCGAGAGGTTTGCTGGTCCCTCTGTGGGTGGGGGGACCCGCGTGACCGCTGGAGATCCCGTCCCATAACCCTCTCGGATCTTTTTCTCACGGTGTCGCTGCCGCGGTATGGTTGCTCTCTGCTACCCGCCCTGGCGCCCAGTCCACAGCGCGAAGGACCCCCCGTGAGAGGTTTGCAGGTCTCTCCGGAACAGAAATCTCCCTCGCTCCAATATTCCGTGGTCTCTGGGTGCAGAATTCTCCCTGGGTTAGTCCCCTCTGCCGTTCTGTGGTTTGTGGGTTCGGAGCTATGTGTATGTGCGTCTTTCTACTTCGCCATCTTGGCTCCGCCCTTAAAAAGGAATCTTAACATATTATGTCCTCTGACAAAGATGTGGCCCTTCTCCTGGCCCAGGCCAACTGCTCTGCCTTTTTTCCTAACTACATCCCTTCTTGTCATCTCCAGAAGATTGCCCCCCATTATCATCTCCACTCTCTAACATTCAATCTCTCCCTCATTACTGGTTCCTTCCCTGCTGCTTACAAACGTGTCAAAATTTACCCCGTCTTAAAAACAAGACAAAACAAAACAGAAAATTTACTGGATCCTACAGGCTATCACTTTGTCAGGGTCCTCCCCTTCTCAGACAAATTCTATGCTTGATTCTTCTACTTCCTCCACTCTCAAACTCTTCTAAACCCAGGGCAATATGGATAATTGAGTTCATCGTTGAGCTGAAACAATTCTCTCCATGGTTAACAGTGATCTCTTAATGACCAATCTAATGGCATTTTTTTCCTACAATCCCATGGTTTCCCCCCCAACCCCCATCCTCGTTCTTTTTGACCTCTCTGTGGCATTTAACAATGTTGGCCACCTTCTCTTCCTGTATAAGCTTTCCCCAACAGCCCTATACTTACTCGATTCCAATGGCTCCCTATTTGCTTCTAAGGTCAACTATAAACTCCTCTGTTTTGCATATAAAACTTTTAACAAACTTTCCTCTTCCTATTTCCGGTCCACTCCTTTTCACACATTACTAGGGTTTTTGCTCTCTGTCCCTCACAATACTGTTTGTCTTATCTCCATGCCTTTGCCCTCTATACCTGGAATACTTCCACTCCTCAAATTAGAATTTTTGGCTTCCTTCAGCAATCAGCTCAAGTACCACCTTCTGACAAAAGCCTTTTCCACTCTTCCTAGAAGGAAAACTCATGTCAAATCCAAACCACCCCCACATATACTAATCTCTTTAAATGTACCTGCCTAGGATCTTTCCTTCTAAGGCTATCTCCCATTTACTTTGTATATATCTTGAATATATTTACTTATCTATTCACTATCTCCCTCCATTATAACTTCCTTGAGGATAGGAACTATTCTTGCTTTTTTCTGCAGTCCCAGTTTTTAGCAAAATTCCTTGGAAATAGTAAAAGACTAAAAACTTATCAAGTAATATCTACTAAAAAACTATACAGGTAGGGATAGGGACAGTATTTGTGATTTCATGCGCATTCTAGGTGAGGAAGCTTCCTTAAACAATGCAATTTGTCACTTTCTTTGCAATTTTTTAGAGATTTGCCTAGAATCCTGAGAGGCTGAATAATTTGTCCAGAGCCACCAAGTAGACCAGAGACCCAATCAGTCTTCGTGGCTGGATTTCTAGTCATTCTGCTATGTGCTGCTTCTTAATATCCATGTGACTTTCTGAAAACAAATATATAGCCATCAAGGAGAAAATATTGCCATGCCCACACATCCAATTTTTTTTTTAATTAAATAGCACACTTTATGTAGTATTTCCACAGGGAAAAGAAATGGAAACAAAGGGTTTTCAGATTACAAGCCGTTTTCTCTCATTTGAAGGATTTTCATATGGAGGTACTTCATCTTGCTTTGTCAAATTAAGTCAAATTTAAATGGCTTTAAAAGTTCTCTCTTCAACATCTGTGCTTGTGAGAACGTAAAGGACAATCCACTGTCAGGTTTGCTTGCTTTTAATTTTTCTACTCTGTTTCTTTTTTAAAAAATAATTCCAATATTATGCTATATACAGTTTAAAAACACATATAATGATTTTAAAAATCTGTATTATGAGTCTATTACATAATAAATGACAGTGGTTCCCTGATAGACACATATTTGAGACCCTTTATGTCACTATTTCACCATGTCTTCCAAAAGAAAACTTTTGCAAATTCAATAAAATCATACATGAGAAAATTCATGTCAAATCCAAACCACCACCATATATGCTAATCTCCTTAAATGTATCTGCCTCTTGCAATAAGGAAAACATACCTTAGGAGCTCAAATCAGAATACATGTGAACTTCAGACTGATCCAAGAAACAGTCAACACACGAATATCAACAAATAAATTCCTGATAATTGAGCAGGTTTTCTCCTCTCTTCACAATCCCTGGCAATGTAAGGAAGACTAGCTACAGTGTCACTTTGTACTCAACTAGACTTGTCAAAAGCAGACATTTTGGAAGCATTCCTTCCCCAGATAGCATGACAGAGAGTATTCACTCCTAAGTATTTTAACTTCAAGCAAAATGCTACTCCCTGAAGACTAGAAACACTTATTTGGAAAGGGGAAAGAAAATAAACCTATTATTCTATCTTAGAAGTCTACTGTTATAGTAGTCATAAATTAAGTTTTAAATCAGTTGCACTATTTACTTTAAAATTCAAATTAGAAAATTCACTAAATCATACACTTTTAGAGCTAGAAGGAATATTATATATCATTTATTTCATCCCCATCATTTTACGGATAAAGATACTGAGGCCTAGATAGATTGTTGTACAAGATCTTATGCCTAATAATTAGTACAGCCTAAAACAACACCTCCATGATTCTATATTTTGTTTCAATTCTTAGTGAAGTTTATGTCCTTTAGTCTTTTTTTCAGAAAGATTTGTGGGAATTTCATTTTTCCTCTGAAATATCTCATATTGTCCAAAAATATGATTTTTAGAGATGGATATAATTGTTTCAAAGAATTTAAAATTGAATCTCTATACATAGTCTATTCTGTAGTCAACTCAGGATATATAAGTGTCTAGGACTGCACTTACATCATCTCTGTGCCAATGTAACTCATTGTTTTAAGAGTGTCATCCTTAAGCTATGTTCAAAACTATTTGGGGGAGACACTAAAGATAAAACTTCAGATAAAAACTAGTCAGCAAACTAAGGTTACTTTTTTGGTTTTCTTTTCTTTTGGTCAATAAGCTTATTAATAAATAAATAAATTCTTCTAGTAAATCCTGATTCTGGTGCATATATTGTTTTGCTACAGAGATAACTTGAGATTCCAAAAGGCTACTCTAGTTAAGAGTTGTGAAAGGCAGATTTGATGAAGGTAGCAATATTTCTACTACAGGTCCAGAGAAAGACTATATATGAGTAGTTCAAGACCAGTTTATAAAAATTTTGAGTCCTATTACCAAACTGACTTTAGGGTCATGGTTTCTCATCCATGGCAACTCTCAAAGACCATCTTCTAAATTGCAGAACAGTTGCATTCTGCATTGATGAAGATAGCACCTACAATGATGAAATCACAAGTACCATTTTGACAATTAGCCAAATTTACTGTGATCTCATCACTAAATTTGATTTTTTGGCAATGAGTAACCTATATAAACTAACACTAGTATGTGACAATGACGCAGGCTAGAACAATGGGTTGACTATATAACTTGTTAGTGATATATGATACTTGTCTTACCAATATGGTGCTTTACATTAATACGGATTTAATATCAGTTAGCTCTATCATTAACTGAAATGATTTCCTATCTGAAAAAAAGATGAATAAAGAATTGATGAAACACTTAGTGAAACTAAAACAATCCAGCATATAATAATCAATGAAAACACTAAGTATATGATTTCATACAGACTGTTTACATATATTTTATATTATTTTGTAGCAAGTTGATCTAATTCCATATAGTATATTAGCAGATAGGTTGGGAACCTACATTTGTTTCTTTATTATATATAGTTTATCATGTCATTCATCTTCTCTAATCACCTATACTATTTGTATGAGAGGTCTCTTTAATACATGCTTGGCAATTTAAATAGGTTTTTTTTGGTGGTTTTTGTTTTGTTTTGTTTACCTCAGGGTACATTTAAATGTCTTACAACAAAACCTTCATTGACATGGAAATGTCTTATGTAAAGTAAAAACATTTTTCACATTTTACCAACATCTTAAAATCTTCATGAAGTCAAATCTCCTTTCAGTAACTCATATTCCAAAGATTTACTGAGATGACAATAGAAGGAATCAGTATATATTTCAGTTGACTTATGGGAGAGGGAGAAAGAATTAGAGAGATGTATAACATATAGAGAAATATTACTGGCATTACTAGGAATATCTGACTTCAAAACTTCCTCTGACAAGTACTGCCTAGGTAACCATGGACAATCTGTTTAACCCCTCAGCGTCCCCAGTAAGTTATAAATGAGTTCCCTATCTGAATTGGTGGATAGAGTTTCCACAACAAGAATTGTCAGAGGTCTGGATCACATGTACATACACACACACACACACACACACACACACACACACATCAATGGAAAATATCCCTGTTGTGTCTCTGCAGAATATATTTTCTGTAGTTACTCAAAAAGATAGCAATGGCAGTAATCATTTTATCTTTGTAAAAATTACATGCAGCAATGTCCATTCTAAAATTACTGATCATTGTGATCCAAAGTTTAGATTTTATCTCCTTAAGATAGTGATGAAAATAGTTTTCTTCAGCATTTTTATCACACAATATTTAATGTCTTTGAGATATGATGTTATATTTACTCCATGGTAGCCTGGTACTGATTGACAACACAATTTTAAAAGGTTCTTATTCTAGATATCTACCAAAAACATCACTTTCCTATCTCAAATGGCATTGCCATGTGTCATCGATTTTTTTACATAGACCTTTACAGGAGTAAGCACTCTTTAAAACCTACACAAATGCACATGTGTGTACAAACACATGCGCTCATGCATGCATATACACACACACACTAAATGTTTTCATTTTTTGTCCCTACTTAGATTGTCAATCTAAATTGACATGAGGGACTTTATTTGCCCCAGAGTTCCCTACACCAGTGAAATCACAGGTCCAATCCCTTTTCCTATTCCTTAGATTCAACTTATTTTCCCTCTTTGTTCCTCCCAGTTCAGGAGAATGAACAAGGTAACATGTACCTCACAAACATTTTAAGCTCATTGAATTAAAGCTGAAGTTTTAGCTTTACCTTAATTTGATTTTTTTTCAGATTTGTGACACAAGTTTAATGTTTTTAGACTTCATTTTGCAATTCTTCACCTAGGTTTCTAATTAAATATGCTCAGGACTCCATTTAGAATTGGCCATTCTCTGCATTCCTCTTGATTAGTAGAACAGAATCAATGTGAATTGATCCAATTTGTAGAACACAATTCTCATATTGATAGTGGTTTATATTCATTTGCTTTGCCCTAATCTTTTATTAATGGTCGTCCTGGAAATGTCATTCCCTCTGTTGCTCAAAAGCATTGCAGTCTGAGATATAAAAGGATCATTGGATCAAAAGTTTAGATTTCAGAGGGAGCTTAAAGATACACTGGTTCAATTTCTCATTTTATAATTGAGAAAACTGAGGCCTAAGAAGGGGACTTGTCCAAAAACACAGAGACAGAAGTAGAGTTGGAAATAGAACCCAGGTCCTCTGTATTCAAATCTAGTTGTCTTTCCCCTCTGCCACATTAATAATATTAATCTATCAAAGAAATAGATTAGATGCAGAATATTCTGCAACCAAAATAAAAGAAAAAAAAGATGTGTACAAATGTGAATATAGATATAATGTATCTATAATGTGTGTATATGTAATGTATCTGTGTGCACATGTATGTATTTATAAAACTGTGTAAAACAAAAATATAGATGAAAGATGAAAATTACAATAAAAAGGTCATCTCAACTGTCATTATTTTTTTAAAAATAATAAAGACAGGTCTCAATTAGTGAGGATAGTGAATTCTACTGTTCCCATAATTCAGATTCACACTATCCAAAGCTATAATTATATATAAAATATGGTCATTAATTCCAACCCAATAGAAATATGAAGCAAAGATTCAAATAATATGACCACTTCATCAGATTCATTCATCAGACTAATGGGGACCTCACTGCAGATGTTGCTGCATGCATTCCTTAAAGTAGGTCAGGGGATTTTTTTGAGGGAGGAAGGCTGTTTGTTTTGAGTCTAGAAAATTGTCACAAGAGGAAAGTTTATTTATGGACCTCATAGAACTACAGTATTTTAGAGGTGCAAAGTATCTTAAAGATCATAAAAAGATGGTATGTGGTTATAATGGAATACTATCACACTGTACAAATCATGAGCTGGATGATCTTAGAAAACCACAGATAGACATATAAAATAATGGTGAAATGAGCAGAACCATGAGAACACAATATACAGTAACAATGATATTGTTTCAAGAACAGCTGGGTAGGGCTCATGATAGAAAATGCCATCCACATCCAGAGAAAGAATTAGGGAGTCTGAATGTAGAGAGAAGCAGGTTATTTTTGTTTGTTTGTTTTGTTTTTTTGAATTTGTCTTGGTCTCTCCCATTCATGTTCTACATAACATGAGTAATGTGAAAATATGTTTGATAGAAATGTATAGGTAGAACCTATATCAGGTTGCAGGCTATCTTGGGGAAAGAGAGAAAATTTGAAGCTTATGGAAGTGAATGTGGAAAACTAAAAATAAATAAATTAGTTAAAATTTAAAAATGAAAAAACAAAAGAAAAAAACAAAAATAAAAACCTTGTAACAAAAAAAAATTTTGAGTGACTAAGTCATTTTGTCTATTATAAATACCCAAATTAACTACCAAAGACATACAAAGCAAGACTATCTGAATCCAGAAAAAGAAATGATAAATAGAAGTATGAATAGAATGATTTTGTGTGTGTGTGTGTGTGTGTGTGTGTGTGTGTGTGTATCTAAATATATCTATCTCTAGGGCGGGAAGGAGAGAGGTAAGAAAAAAGGGGAAGAATGAAAGTTACATGGTAACTTTATTATATATTTAAAAGGAATAGCTAATTGTTCACCATAGAGTTGACCAAACAGCTAATTAGGATCAGTGATTGGAAGAAACAGTCCAGTTTATTTTTAACATGCTATAGGAAGCTTCAGGAAATACATCTTCATAAATGTAATAAAGTCACAAAATCTCATATTATCCTAAATAGTATTGTCCTTTGTTCTTGAAGAGGACCAAAGTGACATCACTATATTACAGTCAAATGACAGTGCGTCCACCTATGACTGATCATACCAATGCAAGCTTGGAATGCTCTACCACAGGTCAGGCACAAATATGCCATATGAACATCTGGAGTGGAAATGACTCTAAATTTGTGTATCTCACTTTTCTTTTGAGCTACTGAAATTCTGCTTTGCTCATGGAGCACAGACCTTTCTTTGATGCCAGCATCAAAGCCATGCTGAGCTGTCCTTTGACAGTGTCTCTTATGCCATGCAATCAATTCCAATGTTCTCAAGAGAGATCTTGAGAATGACCTTGTAATGCTTCTTCTGACCACCATGTGAGCACCTTCATAAAATAGTCTTTTAGGCAAGTGTACATTTGGCATTCAAATAATGTGACCAACCCATCAGAATTGTCCTCCCTGCAATACAGTTTGAATGCTTATTATCCTAAATATGATAGAGAGACTATATAGAATTCAGACTGTAGAGAACACAGAGAAAATAATTATACTGTTTCAGGTCTTATGCTAATAAGTTTGAGTTTTATGAGATTCCTTTAGATTTTAGGACATGAGCAGATAGTCACCTAGCCAGGCTCTCAAACATTTCCAACACATCACCTCATGCTCTAACCTGCTATGAAAATTCCTTTGCAGATAACCTTCAGAAAACAACAATACCAACTTGCTACTATCTAGACAACTGAGGCAAATGAAGATTATGTTGAGTTCTAGAAGGCCTGGGAAAGGGAGGATCCTGAAGTTTCTAATCACCTGCCTACAGCAGCAGACCTATTTACATAAATTGATACTTTACCTGGACCCATTTCTCAATGGCCCTCATATTCCCTCTAATTCTCCTAATCTCAGTGATATTTAATACACTATTGTTGAAGAAAAATCTCCTTGCCCTACCCCTATTCAGAATGCAAGGCATTTAAAGTCTGGTTCAAACTTCCTCTGTCCCTAAGACTTGCTTTCACACTAGAACATTTCAACATACACGTTGATGATCTCTCAAATACTTTATTTCCCAGTTCCTTAGACAAACTCAACTAACTCCTATGACCTAATCCTTTTAGCTACATGCACAGATGATCATACAATCTTACCATCACCCATGTGCTCCACTTCCATGTCCAAGAACTCCATAATTCAATTTTCTAGTCACAATCTTTTATGATTCCATTTCCATTTTACTTTTTCTAAACATATTCATCATCCACTCCATGACTGCTAAACCTTCTCTTGCTCAATACTTTTCATAGATATCCTTACTGTGATGATATTCCCTTCTCTTACAAATCTTGACCTATTAAAAAAATAAACTGGGAAGTCCAAACCTACTTCCACTCTTGAATCTTTTATTCCACTGTCTATCGCTGCTGACACTTTTCCAAATCCAACACTAGATTATTCCTATCATTTGCTTTTTTTTCCTGTTCAAAAGGTTATTAATGAAGGTGCTTGCTGAAGTCATAAACCATACTGATTGAGCCCATTGTTAATATATGCTATTTAAACTCCCCCTGGGATCTCATTGCAACAAAGCAAAGCTTTGACACTTCCTTTACCAATTCTGAATCTCAGTTATTATTGTGACTGCTCCAAACATTCTTTCCAGACCTACACAGAAACAGAAACTCTCTCTCTCTCTCTCTCTCTCTCTCTCTCTCTCTCTCTCTCTCTCTCTCTCTCTCTCTCTCTCTCCTCCTCCTCCTCCTCCTCCTCCTCCTCCTCCTCCTCCTCTCTCTCTCTCTTTGTGTCCCTTTTTCCTCCTCTCTCTCTTCCTCCTGAATACTTCACCTCATGCTACACAAAAGAAGTCATTTGCTCTTTGCATTGAAAAGAGCTTTTTGCTTTCTTGTCATTTGCCAGTGCTCCTTCTGATTTCTTTCTCTTCCTCTCACATCCTTTTTATATCACTCCCTATGTCTACCTTCATTTTCATCTCTGATAGCATTTCTCTTTTCCAAGGGCAATCTTGCTCCATATCTGGCACGGTACATGTAAACATTTCTATATATACTCTTCTATGCTGTATCGAGTGATCCTGAGGTAGTATGATTATCAGGGATGTGCTTTGACCTACTGCTCAACTGAACCTGGGGTATTTTATTACAAATTATTTTGTTGTAAATGATAGTATCTGAAAAATTCTCTTTTCATTACTTTTCATTATATTAGTTCCAAAGTCTAACCCAGAGGTAAAAGTTACTTTACGTGGGACATAGTAAAAGTTATTAATTCACGAGATTCTCTTGGCTAAGAATGACCCAAGGCATTTTCCTGCCAAATTTTACTTGTCTATTCAGGCTGGTTAAGATTCATTTCTAAAATCTGGACACATCAAGACTATACACGTTATAGAGAATTGCACATTGAATAATTCTTTGACTCGTTAAGGTTGTCTATCTATAATCTAATGCTGACAAGCATTATCAGCATTTTCTGTAACTGAAATTAAAGTAAACCGTTAGAGTTCACTTATAATCTAAATGCAATGAGTCAAATTTTAATTTAATTTAATTTGTTTGGCAGTCAATAGTTGAAAGAACTGAAAGAGACTAGAAAATTGGGAAAAGAAAGTGCCTTCAGTTTCATCAATAAACAAAAATTATAAATGCCACAATGCTTTTATATACTTCTAGGAAAGAAGAATTTATCTTAAATACTTGTGTTTAAGCTTGTTGAACACTGAATACAAAGGAATAATAGCAAAGCAACAATACTGTTTCTTTCTGAATCCCATGGAAATAGATGAAAAGGATGACAACATGATCATCACCATCATTGCCATATGTATACCACCTTACATCTTGCCAATGCTTCATGTGCATTATTGCATTTAGTTCTAAAAACAGCTCTGATGGGTAGTACATATATTGTACTCATTTTACAGATTAAGAAAGTGAGGAACAAAAAGAGATTAAATGACTTGCCCCAAAATGGCTGTTAATAATTGACCTAGTTGATTTCAAAGCTAGGATTTCTGATTACAAATTCAATATTCTTCCCACTAGACTATAGCAGTCTTTATGAAGTATAGCGTGACTAATGGCTAAAAGACAATTCTAGACATATAAAAATAATTTTATAAATACTCATTGATTACCATTTCTCTTTTTTCTGTTCCCTTTTCCAGACTATGATCATGGAGTAAACTTCTAAATAACTAGGGTCAAATGAAGGACTGTAGGAGAAAAATCCAGTTTTTAGTGGGTCTACACAAGTTGAATTCATATCTTAATTAATTTAGCTGTAACCTACCTCCTCCACTATTGTTACAACCACTTTATCTTTGGCTGGGTACAATAGCTTGGCAGTAAATATAATGAAACAAGATAGGAAAAATGTTTGTATCTGATTATATTTTAAAATTCTATAAACTTATTTAGTTTCTATTAAATTTACTATATTTATATTTAGATAATTTGAAGTTTATAAATGCACATATAGGAAACTGTCCCAGAATGGTCTGAAAGTTGCTTTTCCTTATATGGTTTATTTTCAATTACAAAAATGACTAATCACTGTGAAAAAAAGAATGCCATATATTAACTTTTAAACATCTGAATTCCTGAGTAAGTAGTGTTTGCTCCTTTAAAAGCCACATTTAAATGAACACCTGCCATTTGTCTTTTTAAACCAAATTCTTCTATTTGGATAGTCTGCCCACCAAGAATACTTATTTGTGGCATAACTATGCCAGTGAGATCCCTAAGTACATGCAAAAGAAAAAAAACTCACTCTGCTTTACTGATGTGATTTAAAACTCAGGCCCAATCAGCACATGCATACAAATAAGTTACTAATCTGAAGGGGCAGACAAGTCTCTGCACTGACTTTGGGTAGTTTTTTTTAATGACATCCATAATGTTCACCATTATTGAGATTAAAAAAATGAATGGACTTATAAACATATTTTTCTCGGTGTCTGTCCTAAACACAGATGTAAATTTCTTTATTATTGTTAGCATTACTTACATCAAGTAAATTACATGGCATGGGCTAGAGATAGAGATATTGACCAGCTAGAGTATAGAAAGTGGATTTGGTACATAGCATGTTTCATTTTCTTCTGAATACATGATGAGACTCTTTAAGTGGTTCAGGGGGTAAGCCAACACTTATAGGGACCATTTAAAAATGGAATGGCATTAGGTATTTAATCTTTGGACCTAAAATGAATTTCTTGCTTAATGCTTTTAGAGAGGCATTAACTAGTTTTACATCCTGCCTTATTGAAAAGAATCATTTCTTCCACAGTGAACAGCTGTGCTTCCTCCTCCAGTGCTTAGAAATCCTTGTTAGATATTGTGTAAGGATTGCAAGGAGTTCTTCATCCTTAATGATCAATTATTTACTATGTAGTTCTCTTTTTAGTAAGATGTGTGCTTTTTTTATCAGATCTAAAACCTCATATCAATAATGCACCTATCTATATTAATTGTATTTATCTGGAATAGTAGATACATTGTGGCTAATAATTGGGCACTGAATAAATAAAATTTTGGTAAGTTTTGAGCATATGTACTTTCTTTACTCTGGATATTTGATTAGTTATTTCTCCTCTGAAATTTTAAGAAACAAAAAATGAGTTTGCCAGTTTAAGACTATTAAGGAAAAGCACTCCAAACATACAAGAACAAGCAAGAAAGAGAAAAGAAATTATTATCTTGTACAAACTTTGAGCGCTGTGTTTTGATTTTACTTACCCAAATTAATTGAAAACTTCTTACTCAAATTAAATGAAAATTAACATCCATGCATTAAGCTCAGTAAATATATGGAGGTCCCTTAAAATATTAAACTCTTGCCTTCTCAAAGATGTGATCTTGCCCTTTTTCTCTGTGCCTTCTGAAGAAGGTATGTCACTTTTATCAGCCCTTCCTCTCATTTGACAAGACACTGTTTCACTCACACTTTTAGACCACTATCCCCTCCCTAAAAGAGGTAGTCCCCTGAGTCTGTAATTGCCAGGAGATGAAGCGATGATAGGGAGTGATCACAGTCAATAGCTTTGATTAACAATAAGGTAGAAAATTAGCAATGCTAGCATTCAGCTAGACTGCCTTCTCTTCCCCATATGCTCCCCACAGCCTGTGCTGACTGCTGCACAGGAGGTAGTCGGAGCCCTGCACAAGCTTTGAGTTACAGCAATGGTGCAGCAAAAGACTATTAGGGGAATCCAAGAGTGAACTGGAAAAGGCTATAGAAATTATAAATGATGGCAGTGAAATTTTTCCAGAGTTTGATATGCCACAGAAGATGTGAGGATGAAGTATGCTGTATGTTATCCCTGTGTGTCTTTCTGGTCTATGTGGATTTACTTGTGTCTGGACATATTGTGATGGAAATGGCAACTACTGTTACTACTGTGACCCCATCAGCAGCTCTGGTGTTGTTTCCGACAGACTCTGAAGACCTAGAGAGGGGGACGGACAACGGGACACCACTCCCCACCTCTGATAATGATGACAATTCGCTGGGCTACACAGGTAGAGTGTATCTTTCCAAAATATTAATAGTCCCATCTCTCTTCAAACTTCATCAGTCATCAACCACCTGTATAAAATTATTTAAACATCCCTACTATTAATAGCTCCAGCAAGAAATTGTGCTGTGGTACTCATGCTTTAAAATTCATCCAGTAACCTGGAAATAATGATGCTGAAGGAAACTATTTAGAAAAACTACAAATGAAGACTATGTTTATTCTTACTTAGCATTTGTTTTGGTTACTTGAAAAACAAATGATGATCAGGGCGAAGGTTTTTTACTGCAAATATGTTTGGGAGAATAGCAATTTGCAACATCATGCAAACCTTTGAATAAACTGGAGCAAATAAGAAAAAAGAAAAGTTTATATTAAGAATCATTTGCTTTCCAATCAAAGTCATCTATACATTTCTTATTTATTGCACTGCTTACTAACATCTTAATATTGTTCTTTGCATGACTAATATATCCTCTAAGTGATACCATATCCATGAACCACTTCTTAAATATATATGTACACAGACATACACATATGTACACACGTACATAACCAATTAACTCACTAAGTTCATTGAAAAAAGAACTAAATGTCTTTAAAATGAACATGTATGAAAGTGATATGTTTACTTTTCTGTGAAGTATTTTTCAGTACAGTGCTAAAAGTGAATGGGAAATAAGACAACCTTCCTTGTTAATTTAGATATGGACAAGCCACAAAATGTAACTTGTAACTAAGTGCATAATTCAGAAATAATACTATCACAGTCCTATTGTTAGTAACAAACTGTATTTAATCCAAAATTACCTTGTTGTACTTTGCAGAAGTACTTCTTGGAAGGGTTCTCCATAGATTGGATAGCAATGAGAGAGATAAATGGCCATTATTAATATTACTACTATTATTCTGGTAACCATATGAGGTAAAGAGAGAAATACAATAGTTGAATTTTACTTGAGAACAAAATAACAGTATTATTTTACAAACATCTTCATTCCCTTCATGGAAACATTATTTCAGTATCCCTCGAAAGTTGAGGTTTGAGTCACTTGATGTCATGATAAAATACTTCACATATTTCTTTGTGTATACTTTTTTCCTTCTCACAGAAATCACCATTTCTCATCCTTTTTTAGTTTTTCTCCCAAAACATAAACTGAATCTTCATTTGGGGAGTACATTCTGCAGGTCTTCAACTAGAATCTTCAGAAGTTCTAAATTCTACTTCTTAATGTTATTATTATAAGATAGGTTCATATTGATAGAAGTACAGATCAAAAACTATTATTCCTTACACATATTTTGAATTTCCTATATATTAGCGTAACTAATTTGTGTTCTTCTATTCAGAAAAACTGTATTATCTAGTCACATTCAAAATATTTCTTCTTTCGCTGTTATGGGATGTCCACAACTTGCATGTGGGCAAGGTAAAACTGAATTAAGACAACTTAAAATTGTATTAAAACCTAAAAGTAACCTTTTCTTTATTGCTATTAATCATTTATTCTTTCTTGTCATTCCATTTAGTTCACTGAAATGGAATCAATCAGTTATCAATATTTATAATCTTAATACAAAGAATAGATTTATTCCTTATAGGTGATGAACTTATGGAACTATTTACTCAATATTCTGTCAAGTGACTTATTTAAAACAAGGCCAATTTAATGCAATGTGATTATAAAATAAAGTTATAAATTACCCTGTATCTGAGGCCAGTAATTACTTATGATAGGCCAATAGTAAAAAAATGTTTATTGAATTTATACTACCACAGTCAATTTTCAATTATTCAGGGACTGATTGTTCCAGAGTAAGCTGGCTATACCCTATCTTTCTCCTTCTCTTCCTTTCCTTTTTCTCCTTTCTCATTACAACCTCCAAAAGAATAGAAAGTGAAATGAAATAGAGGTTAAACTTAAGCTGCTTTCTTTCTTTTTAGAGGGTAGAGGAGTGGCACTATCCCTTACATGTGATAAAAGTTGCAACAAAAGATACAGAATAGACTATGAGATGATAGCGTTTTGTACAAGTAGTTCTGACTTTCTATAAATTTTCTTTCCTGGGAGAACTCTTTTAACTATACTCACAAATGATTGAGTTGGCACTCTCTGTGTAGTACAGACTGTATAATGGCTCATGGACAAGAGTTGGGGATAATTAACAGTATATATGGTTGGTGCATTGTTAATTTTTTAAAATAAGAATGTTTTTAGCAAGTCACCATGTATATAGAAGCAACATATCTCAGTGTTTAAATTTAAAGTTTGTAATGAACCAGCAAATACACAAACAGTTGTTAGATCTCTGATATTAGTTAGCCATAATGACAATGGCTCATGAAAACTAATTTTTAAAAACATAGAAATTCTGCTTATGCTCCTGTATTTCTAAAATAAGCTTGTGGAACTTCCATATTTTACCTTCTTTTTTGTAAACATTCTTCCTTTCATAAATCTGACTTCTGAGGCCTTTCTCACTGTCCTTCTCCCCCAAAGTCCACCATAATGGTTCACAGAGTCCAAAGGCAAAAATAAAAGCCTCCCGGAGGTATTTTTACAAGCTAAGACAAACATCATCCCAATCAATGAAAACCTAACAATCCCCAAAAGAATAATTTCCACAGTTTGCCAAATTCTGTATTCATTCTGACCAATTTTCCTTTTAGCCTCATCACTAAAAGTTTGTCTTTTTCACATATGTTTTTCACTACAACACATGCTATGGTCACCAAGCTACATATAACCATGACTATCAAATTTATCCATTCAGATAAAATTCATAATAAGCACATGACTTCATAATTACATATAAATGTCTTGATTCTTTACATTAAGGTATTAATATGCCTTAATCAACACATGTCAACTTATAAATTGAATTCTTCATTGCTTTTGATCATAATTTTGTAGTAATATTTATAGAAATTTCATCAGTGTTTACATCGTGCCTATATTTAGGTGAAGTGCAAGGTAGAGGGACCAGAAGGGTAATTTTTGGTGATTTAGAATAGGAAGTAAAGATTGATTTCCTTTAAGGACTTATATGACCTGATGCTGAGTGAAAGGAGCAGAACCAGGAGAACTTTATGCACAGCAACAACCACAGTGTGTGAGAGTTTTTTCTGGTAGACTTAGATTTTTGTAATAACACAAGAACTTCTGAAAAAAAAAAAAAAATCCCAATGGTGAACCTCAAGGCAAAAAGCCTTCCACACTCAGAGAGAGAAATATGGAAGTCACTCACATAATGTAGCAGATCATGTTTGTGTATGTGTATCTGTTTGTGTATCATGTTCTGATTTGTTATACGGATTCTTTCATTTATCTTAGTCTGACTACATAGCATGACGATAGTGAAAATATACTCAATAGGAAAGTATATGCAGAATCTATACAGAATTGTATGCAGTCGTGGGGAGGGAGGGAGGTAGTGGGGGGTGGGTGGGGAGGGATAAAATCGCAATTGTATGGCAGTGATTGTTAAACATTAAAAAAAATAAAAAAATTAATAAAAAAAAAAAAAAAAAAAAAAGATTGATTTCCTTCCCCACATACACACATAGCCATCATCCTCCCACCACCTACAAGTATGACTCTCTCAAAGCTGAATGGCATTAAAGTGTTGCAGTATCACTGAGTAGTCAGTGATGGCAGACATTGCTAAGATGATGGCACGATGTTGCTGAAGTGTATTTGAAAGTTATCTAAAAACAAGTAATATATTTCCTAGCTGATGGTTCACAGAATACAGCTTCAGGTGCAAAAACAGATAACTTTTTAAAATGTTATTTTATAGGATCAAGATCATGTTCCAAAACACCCATAATAACTGCTAATCAATGGAGATATTTTAAGAAGTCTTTTTTTTAATAGCACATTGTTTATAGATTGCTACTAAGCATACATATTTACCACATAGTTACAACTCATACAACTATGAGAGAGGTGAAAGGTGTGAATTTAAATAGTGAGATGTTTAAATGTCAGTAACATAGCTATATTTTCTTTACAGACGACCTTCAAAGCTTTTCTTAAGAGTATTGAATTCAAGCTGATATTGCCATAGTAAGGAAGAAAATACTAAAGAAAGAAAGAGAGAGTCCTGATATCACACTACCACAGTGGAGACATATACATAGAGCCTCAAAATCATCAGCCTACAGGATGTCTAGAAATCTCAGAATGAAGCATTATAGTTGTCTATTACTGTTGAGTTCTCTCTCCTTCCCCACCCTGAACCCCTGTCACCCCTGCATAAGACAATATGCCTGTTGGTACGGTAGGCATTTGTTTTAGGGAGATAGATTGTACTCCTTACATGTTTCATACTAACTAAACATTTTAGGTTGGATTAAAATTTCTATTCATCCTGCTGCTGCTAAAACTTAGAGAAATGTAATTTATGTATAGCAGAAAGTCCTAGAAAGTACCCAAGGGGGAAAAATAAATTAGCCCATTTGGATAATCCATAGAAAAGAAAACACTAAATTTACCTGAGTAAACAAGAAGACTCAGGATGATATTGAGCTATTGAAATATCAAGACGTCTTGCTTATGATTAATAGGAGTGATACTTGACTATTGTACCTATGATTTTATAGCTATAAAATAATGAAAATTATTTACTTTAAAGAATTTGAATTTTCTCTTCTGAAAGTAAAAGCAAATTGAGCTCAGACTGATTTATCTTTCATAAAAATGGAAAAGGAGCATGTTTTAAAAAATCAAGGCCTATATATAGAAAATAACATACTTTATGCTTATCTTTACAAGAAGATTTTAGTCAATGCATTTCTTTGCTCTTATGATTATTAATAATATCTCTCAAAAGGCTATAGAATACCAAATAAGAAGCTACATTAAACTAATACATTTAAGCCACTTGGCAAAAGAGGTATACCAAAGGAAAAATCAACTTCACTTGCTTTATTTTTAAATGACTAAATTAACATTCCTCACAATGTAGTTTTCTGGGGGATATCCTCATTAGTATACAGGCTCTCCAATGATTCAATGAGTAAGAGAAATCGAGAGTTAAAAGCATCCTCTGTAGACATATAGTCAAATCCGTATGAAAAAGGCTTCCGCACTGTAACATACCTGGCATGTGCTTGTCCAGGCTCAGAAGACTGACAGTGAGAGTACCAATCCCTACTCCAAGTGGCTCCTTCCACTCTTAGCTCTAATTGTTAGAAAGCTTTTCCTCACATGAAATCTAAATTGGCCTCTTTGCAACTTCCATGCATCGTTCCTGGTTCTGTCCTCTGAGTCAAAATGGAAAAATCTCTTCTCTCCTCCACACAGTAGGCCACTAAATACTTGAAGGTAGAATATCCACCTTAAGCTTCCCCTTCTTGTGCTAAATATCCTCATTTCCCTCTGTAACAGTCCCTTCCCTGGCCCCCACTCCATAAAAGTCAGGTATGTTACATTTCACTCCTCCTCCAGGGTGCGCTAGTATTCTTAAGGGGGTCTAGACTCTTCTCCTGCACCCAGAAGTGAAAAAGACAAACAAAGTAAACCAAAATCCCAAAACTAATTATTGGGGCCACAGAGCCTAAACAGAGAGCTGAAAGATGACCCTTCCCCCACTCCCACCCACCTTAGTATATAGTACCCATACTGTGGGTGAACCAGACTTGAACCTCTAAATGCAGCAGTGGAGAGAGTTTGAGACTGTACTAAAGACACTATACAGCTGATGGAAATATACCACTCCCACCCATATGGTAAGGGAACACAGGATTTATGTTCGCCAAAGCAGGTCCCTTGTATCTCCCATAAGGATACCTCCATCTCAGTTGACCTGCAAGGTTCAAAACCTGATTACTCTTCAATCAACTCTTTTATGGCTTGAACTTAAGACCTTGACCAAAGTGTTCTCTTCCCTCTGGACACTCTCCTGCTTATCAATATTCAGCTAGTTTGCAATGATACAGCACTGTCCAGCTAAAACCAAATCAAGACATTGCTACAATTTAGCATAAACAAGGCACAATGGCTTATGATGGTCAACTTGTAATACATAGGTTTCCTTTTAGATACAACATTTCTACTTCTACATTGATTTTTTTTACATCTTAAGTTCCTGCTTGCTGGCAGCAGGCATACAAAGACATTAAGTCCTTAAGTCAAGTTGAGAGTTGAATTGATGGATTAAGTATGAATCAAAAATATTATCAATGCAGATTAAAGAAATAAATTTAATCCACTTCTCTGTACTCTCATTTTCTTCTTAAACATTTAATTTAAAGGGAAGCATTAGACGACAATTGTGGGAATAGCCAAATGTATAACAGGGATTTAGGTACTGTTTGAGACCATCTAAATGGCCCTCAAAAAGTGCACTTACCCTCTTGGGAAAATTTAGTGATGTAGGGATGATTATTATCAGTCAGTCAATAACCATTTATTAGGAATGTACTCTGTGTCAGAAACTACACTAAGTGCTGGGGATAAAAGTAAAGTCAAAAGCACAGTCCTTGCTCTCAAGAAGTCCACATTCTAACAGGTAATGCATCATGTAAATAATTATATATCTATAAGATATGTACAGTACAAATGGAAGAGGGTCTCAGACAGAAAGAACTTAGGACAAAAGAAGAATATCAGGAAAAGTGCCCTGCAGAAGGAGGATGTGTGCTGAATCTTAAAGGAAGCCAGAGAAGCTAAGTCAGAGGTGAGGAGGGAGAACACTGCAAGCATGAAGGACTTCAATGAATACAAAAGCAGGGAGTCAGAAATGGAGTGCTGCGTCAGAGGAGTCACCACTAGGTCAGGAGTGTATAAGGGTAGTAAAGTGCAAGAAGACTAGCAAGAGTCCTGGTTTGAAGACAACATGGCAAGTTATTCCCTGGGCCTTACAGCCACGGAGTCAGGCTGTTACATTTCTACTGCACACAGCTACGTGGCACAGTGTATAGAAGGCAGCACTTGGAGTCAGGAAAACTTGAGTTCAACTCTTGCCTCAGATACTTGCTAGCTATGTGACCCTGGGCAAGTCACTTAACATCTTTAGTCCTTAGTTAACTCATCTGTAAAATAAGGACAACAAAAGCACCTGTCTCACAGAGTTGTTGTGATCATCAAATAAGTTAGCATATAAAGTGTTTGGAAGCTATAAAGTGCTATACAAACGCTAGCTATTTTTATTATTATATCCTCTTTGGGATCATGGGATATCCCCCAAGGACTAGGGTGTCTTTGGTTAATACCATAGGCTCAAGCCCCCATTTTGTTAATGATCATTAACAAGCATCTCATTCTCATTTAACTACTTAACATCAATTAGCTTTTTAAAATGTTATTTATTTGGAAGATATAAGTGAAAAACAGAAAAGTGCAAACATTTCTCCCTCTACGCAACATTTCAAGGCAGTGTTCTCCATGACACTACATCTATCTCTGAGGAAAGTGGGCCCTGACTTAAAGTGGTTTCTATTTGGCATTGATCCCACCAAGTTCATATCCAAATTTGGCATTCCCACCTGCTGCAAAATTCGGCATGGACTTCACTCTCACACCTCAGATTTCCAGACTCCTAGATGACTCTCTCTTGATCTTTTGAAATTCAAGAGGTAGATTCCAATTTCCTTCACCAAAAACAAACAAAACACCAAGGCAAAAGCCCAAGGCCCATTCAAAGGGTCACCAATCAGCATTAGACAGGGAGTGGGTTAGAGTCCTCTCCCCTTTCCACACAGTCTCTCACCACAAGCTGTTTAACAGAAAGACATCAACCAAAGAAAGTCAAAACAAAAGGGAGGCAGAGGCCAAATAAGACCTTTTGCATGTCTCCCTATGCTAGTTCTACAACTATAGCCATTCAAAAGAACCTACTGTCCATCACTTAGTTAGCAGACCAGAACTAACTACCAAATATTGAAGCATGTTCCAGTCACCCCAAGGGACTTCTATTGTACATCAGAATAGGCAGAATCCTCAGCCTCTTCCACATATGGGAAATTGAATCCACGACACTGTGCCAGTGCCCACTTACAGCAGGAATAACAGTTGCTCTCACTGTGCTCCTCAGTTTTAGCATTTTGAGAGTTGAAAAGCTCTATAAGTAGTTGAAGAATAAAATGGAATCATTGGCAAAAATGAACAGTTTGATTGCCATAGCCCCCATTTGCTGATAAGGATTGTTTTCAGATGTTTGTGATGCATAACGTGCCTGGGATCCTAACTGCTATAGAAGCCGAATCTTTGTGGAATGCTTGAGCACCACAGTTCTGAGTTACAGTGCACTAAGGTAATATGGTGTCCACACTAGGTGATGAGCTGCTCCCCCACTCCAGTGGGAGACAATCAGGCTGCTTAAGGAAGGGCAGACTGGGCCAGGTCAGAAATGAAGAACCCAGAAGCTAGGAGGAGGAAAAAGAGCCTATCAGAGACTCAGCAGCAACGAGCCCAAGGCCAGCAGCAAGGCACTGAGAACACTAGACCCAGCAGGGAGCAGGGCCAATGAAAGCAGTGCAAACCTTAGTGATCCTGTGACCCTAACCCTTTCATTTATGTACCCTGGACATGTTCTCCATATATACACCCTTCACCCATGAGCCCTAAACATACTCACTCTCCCCCCCGACAATGCATGTATTCGTGGGATAGTGTGCCTTACGTTCATGGAAAGAACGTTTTGTTGCAAATCATCTTATTGTTCTACTTCATGAAATGTCTTTCCTCCTAAAAAAAGAAATGGAGAAGGTCAAAGACCCCTTACTGATTAACACTGCAGTCAGGCCCCTGAGTGACCATTGTACCACCAACCTAGACAAGAAAGGGAGATCCAGTCAGACAAAACAAAACAAAAAAGTCACTCTGTCTGCATACACAAATTAAATTCAACACGAAGCTTTTAAGATGTTACATTCTTATAAGAATCAAACTATTTTAAGAGCATTAAGTGTATAGAATATTTTTTGTATTGAGCTTTGCTCAATACTATCCCAGTATAATAGATTACAATCTATTGTAGGTAGGAATGACTGAGATATATCTATTCAGAAATTTGAGAAACCCAGACCTTTTACCCACAATTCTTATTTTTACATTATAATATCTGTGTTCTTATCCAACTTGCCCAATTTTTTACATCTTTCAGGGAAAATACTATTCTCTCATTTCAAAATTGTTTTACCTTCTCTCTTTAACTAAATTCTAATTCCATTTTAAAAGGGATGTGGGAAAGAATAAGAATTTATATGGTACCTACTATGTGCCAGACACTACGCTAAGCACTTTTTACAAATATTTCATTTGATCCTCACAAAAACCCTCTGAAGAAGGTTGTTATTATCCCCTTTTTACAGTTAAGGAAACTAAGGCAAAACAGAGGTTAAATGACTGGCCCAGAGTCACATGGCTAGTAAGTATATGAGGCTGAATTTGAATTCAAGTCTTCCTGGCTCCAGCCCCAATACTCTATCCATTGCACCACCTAGAGAAATTTCCCTAGAGAAATTCACATTGTCACAAAGTTGTATAAATATATCCTGCAATTAAACTATCCAAGAAATATTATAAAATAGCTTTTAATGTACTACATTCTCCACAGTTACAGGAAGTACTAATTACATAAAATAATTTTGCATCGGGAGGGTATTACATATCTACTTTTGACAATAATTTGACATTTAAGATTCATCAAAATATAGAAACAGAAGTAGTTAACTTATTGATGGAATTTTGTATAATACAATAAAAATGCTGATAGAGCTAATCTATAGCCCAGATGCTACTCTGCATCATCATGTGGGAATGTTTATTTTCTATGATTCAATATTATGAGTAGAAATGAATCAGATTTGAAACAATGAACTTTCATTAAAGTTGTTAATCTAATGAATCACTAAGAATATTGTATCAAAATAGTAAAAATGAACTGTGCCTGTAGTTTCTAATAAAACCACACATCTTAATATTTCCCATAGGGACTTAATAGATGCTCAGTCTCTGAGTTTAGAAATAAAATCCTTTTAACAAGCAAATCAAAGGCAACTATTTTAGTTTCAAATTGTATGCTTTCTTGATTTCAGAAGAAAAAATCAAAATTCCTTAAAGTAAATAATTTTTGTTACTTGTATAACTACAAAGTTTATGTATTTTCATTATTATTAATTATAAGCAACATATCTTGACATTTTAATAACTCAATATCATCCAGACTCTTCTGTAATCAGGTAAATTTTGTGTCATTTTCTCCAAGGGGATTTTTTACTTTTCCTCACCTCTGAAGTTTCTTCCAGTCATCCCTTAAGTGACTAGGTTTTCCATGCATAGATTACATTTCTCCAAAATGTTGCAGCAACAGAATGAGTAGAAATTATAATAGAACCTAAAAATGTCTGGTGACTATGAAGCAAACAGAGGGCACTATCCATCTCCCCAAAATGAATGCCTACCATACAATCAAGTATTTTGCCCTACGTCATAGGCGGTGGGGGAGTGGCAGCATTCAGTCAGCAATAATGGATGGTTATGACATTTCATTCTGAGATTGTTAGGCATCCTAGAGACTGATGATTTGGAGGCTATACGTATACTCCTCCACACTTGGAGTCTAATATCATGATTTTTCCTAAGACTTTCCCATCTTTATTATTCCCTTTTATTCCTAGGGTCAATCCTAGGTTGTATCCTCCTCCATTACCTGCTATGAAGACATGAGAATCCATGAAATGAATTCTTATATACTATTAACTTAACATATTCAGTTTTTATCAACTGAGGATAAACTGCATATTTGTTTTCTCTTGCAAGTAAAAATGAACAACATGATATGTATGTATATATATACATGTATGTGTATATATATATACATATCATATACATATATATGTATATATGTATGTGTGTGTGTGTGTATAGTAAATCACTTTGGGGAAAATGCTGTCAAATGAAATAGCATGTCCCTGTAATATCTGAATATTTCTGGGACCTCTAGATTAATAACCTTTCTTCATAAATGAGCAAAAAGTGATCACCAGCTACTTTTTTATTGACTTTCATCCTCCTCAGATTACATCACACTGATGTGTTCCACCTCCCTAAAAAAAAGAAAGAAAAAAAAGGCATACTCGTTCTCATGATTAATTTGAACCTACACAAGAAGTTGCTGAGATCCAAAATGAATGAGAAATATTCATTTATTTTTAGCCATCATGTCCTCATTAAATCATTCTCATGAGACAAGCAACATTAACAATGGATAACTCCTAACAAGATTAAAGAGTACATATGTATGAAAAACATAACAACTGAAAAGCAGTATTGAGTCTTCATAAATCCTCAATGTTTGAAGATTCTGTAAAGTCAGTTGTTGTAATCTCCCTTTGATTATTCTAATTATTTTTAGCTAAGTCTAAAGCTGTCATGGAATTGAGTTTTATTTAAAAGTAGGTATATGAAAAAGAATTAATTATCTAATTATAAGAACCTATTATATTCTATTTTATATCTTACAAATTTACTTAGCTAACGTATTTTCTGTAAACTTCAGAACAGAAAACATTCATTTTTACTTTAAGTAAACTTTTTTGGTTATCATATTTTTGTAGAATTAAGCTGTTTTCACAGAATTTTAAAGTTAAAAGGCACCTCAGCATCCATCTACTCCAACCTATAACCAAAAGGAATCCCTACTAAAATTTACCTGACCAATACTCTTTCAGTTTGTGCTTGAAAATCTTACAGTGAGAGAATTCACCACCTCTCAAGACAATCCATTGCAATTTTGCACAGCTCTAATCTCATTTGAAAGCCACTTTCCATAATTTTTTCCTCTATCATATATTGCCTGTATATTTTGGTAGATGCCCGAATCATTTACTTTAGATTCTATAGTATTAACTATTGCTCTTAAGAGGAATATTATGAGAAAAAAAGTGAATTGTGTGAATCAATTAACTTATTAAAGTGCACATTTTACTTGAGGAAATAACGGCAATGTAAATGAAGTCGTCCCACTCTGACAAATATAAATTATTTCAATTCCATTCTTGTTTGTGGAGTTTAATCCTCTGATTTAGTGGAAAATATTAGGCATAATTTTCTTTGGTGGGAGCTGCAGAGATTTTTCCTGTCCAGTGATCAATCTAACTTTTACATAACTATCAATAATAAAATTGTTAAGTAAAGATGGTCTTAGACAAAAATTGGAGAGTAAATCCAGCTTGCTTTCAGTGCCTCTCTTCTTTCATTTGACTGTCTTCTGCTCCACATTGACCTTTCAATTGCCTTGTGCTACACTTTGGATAACCAGGACCCTTCTCCTCTTGTTCATGATTTTTCCCATTCCCAAAAGCTCATCATAATTATCTAAATGAAGGAAATCATATGTAAGATATAATAAAATATAGAAAACAAAACAAGAAAGAGCACTTAATAAATTCACAAAAAAGCTAGATAGCAGATAGTTAATCTAACAAAGTAATACATGCTAACAAAAACATGAGAATATTGGTTAATTTTTAATGTGAAAATATATGAGTGGAAAAAGATAAAAGATAGTTGTGTCTTGAGAAAAAGCTATAAAAATTCATGAACACATATCCTTGTGTTATGAAGAATAATTGTTAATTTGAGGTATACTTTCATTAAAACATTCATTTTAAAAATATCTGTTGTACACTTACTCTGTGCAAAGGTAAAAGCAAAATATTCACTGGTCACTGCCCTGTGGGGAAGCAATATACAAATATGTGAAATTTAAAGATAATACTTCTAAATTTAGAATACACTTTTATTTGCATGTTTGTGATGATGATTCTTTACTAAAAGTAGTTAGGTGGTGCAGTGGATAAAGTTTTGGCCCTGGAGTCAAGAAGACCTGAGTTCAAAATCAGCCTCCCTCCAAAACTACCTTGTGAACCTAGGCAAGTTACTTAGCCTCTGTCTGCTTCAGTTTCCTCTACAGCAAAATGGGAGTAATAGTACCTATTTCCCAGGGCTATTGTGATATTCAAATGAGATAATATTTATAAAGCACTTAACACAATGCCTGGCATTGAGTGGGACTTAATAAATATTTATTCCCTTCCCCATTAAAATCATTCATTTTGGCAGTATTATTATATGTACACTATAGCTACCTTATTAAGTTCAACAAAAGTGCTACACAATGTTTTCCTGAGTGCAAAATGTTATGAAAGTATAGATCCATTATTTGCAGCTTGAAGTAATACAGTGCTTTTATGGATCTGAATATAACAACCCCATAGGACTCACTCTCCCAACTCACACTCAGAGTTGCAGGCTAGATTCCCACAGGGTGCCTGACTAATCCCCCTCAGGCTATTAGAAGTAACCATGGTGGGATTCCCATACTCATGAGCCCTCATCTGGTGTGCTTCTCACTGATTGCCAACTAGAAAAATTTAGTTAGTTTTTAGAAAAGGGTATTTAGAAATATGGGCTAGTAAGAACAGTTGCTAAAAAAAAAAAAAAAACAACTTAAGGCATACTGTCCCACACACAAAGTCACTGGGGAAAGTAGATTGAAACTTACAGAACATATATTGCAAAAGGGGAACTCATAGCTCCTTTTTTTTCACAGTTCTTTTCTTCCTTTGTGAAATCCTTTTGAAGTTCCTCTTAGGTGACTATAGCTCTATTCTAGACTTCAACGGTCAATGCCTTTGTAGAATCTGTAACTACACTGCTCTCTGCCCCAAAGTGGTCATACTCCCTGACATTGCCTTTCCTCAAATTATCTAGTTTGTCCTCACACCAATGTTGCTCTTGGGAGGCCAGCCTGATGGAAAATGCAAATACTTTGATCTCTTGAAGTTTCATAGGTCATTTTCTGTTCAGGAATCAATCAATACAATGTCTAGAAATAGAAACAGTTGGCTCATCTTACCATCTTCAGAGAATTCCTCTCCCATGTCAAGTATGCACTGGACAGTCTCTGTGGCTGTGACAAACATTTGGTGATCATGCATTTCCTTCTTTTATGGTTTGCTTGAGAAGGATCAAGAGGATCCTTGAATAAAGTTTCTGTGTTGTTAACATTCTTAAAAGAACCTTTTGGGATTTATTGACATATACGAAATACATCTGTCAGTGGTTGTTGATATTTTTTTTCTTTGTAATAAGGTCTAAGATGTTTTCCAAGTATTTGCTGTCCTTTCCTCTTCTAGTGATCTTGAGATATGATCCCTCAACCCCCTCAAAATTCTGGATCCTCAATTGCAGACATCCCTTTGGCATACTTGTTCTAATCCAACTTTATTTCTAATCAAATGAGGTAACTTGGTTGTCATTGATAGATGAAGACATTTGTCATCAAAATCTTTACAGATCATTTCCATTTTTGCTTTTTTCTTTATGATTTCATCCTTAAGTGTTCTCAAGTGATCTGGCTAAAAGTTCAATTTTTTGCAAAAAAAAAATTCTCTAGAAATGTTGATTTTTTTTTTGTCAATATTTGTTGTTTTATCCATTTCTTTTTCAGCAGGCACTCTTTATTTAAATAGGTCAGATAGGAGTTCCTTTAATTAAATGACATAGATTTATTCTGATTTGGGGGTGTTTTTTCTTATTTGGCATCAGTTTTAATGTTTACACCAACAAATCTATGGGTCTGTTTGTACACAGGCAGATGATTTGAAAATGTCTCCCATACTGGTAACCATCTGTTTCCTCTTAGAATATAATCAATTCCTTTTTTATGAATATGTTTTAATTTGGTACTTGCTTCCAACTCTTTTCTTGAGGAAATATCATAGTATTCAAGGTCGAGGTGTTCAGGGTCTCTTATTTATCTAATTCTTGAAACATGCTTTCTCCATGCCCATCTTTACATTATACTCAGAGTATTAAAGTTTATTGTTGTTGCTGAGTTGTTTCAGTTATGTCCAATTCTTTGTGACCCTCTTCAGGGTTTTCTTGGAAAAGATCACGGGGCAGTGTGCCATTTCCTTGTCCGGCTCATTTTAAAGATTAGGAGCTAATGCTTTCAAGGTTAAGTGACTTGCCCAGAGTCAGTGTCTGAGGCCAGATTTCAACTCAGGACCTCCTGACTCCAGGCTCAGCACCCTATCCACAGTGCCACCTAGCTGGTCAGTATTAAAATACGTAGTGATTAATTTGAAGAAATATATTGAATTCTTCATAGAACTTTTCTACCCTATCTGGTGCTTAATTTCTAAATTCCATTTACATTCATAGTGATAATTTTGCAAATATTTATCACGTTCACTGCACTATTGTGTAACAAAGTAGCCAGACGAATGTCATTTCTTATTTCCTTTGGATCCACAATAAAACTGACCTAGCAACTTCTCTACAACCCTCTCTAAGGAAGACTTGTGAACTCTCCTTCCACTTAGCTCTAACTTTTCTTTTTCTTCTAATTTTACATATAGTGAAAATGTCAAGTGACATCCTTCAGTTTCTCCACTAGCATATCCATATGTAGGTCTCTAGACAAAGATATCACATTTAATATGCCAACAGTAAAGTTGGTATTTATAAATAATTTTAAAACAACATCATTCTTAGCACTTTCAAAGGACTGCAAGACATTTGCATTTTTTACAAGAGCTGACATGGCTGAAGAAGTCATCACCAGGTGGCCAGCTCACTGGTGATAAGCCTGTATGTTTAGCTAGGCTGGTCCTCAGAAAGCAATCTCTTCTCATTCTCTACCTTTTCAGGATGATGATGATGATGATGATGATGATGATGATGATGATGATGATAATGATGGCTAATATTTTCATAGGGCTTCAAGGTTTGCAAAATACTTTACAAATATTCTCATTTGATTCTTATAAAACCCTGGAAGATTGGTGCTATTATTATCCCACACTGAGGCATAGGTTAAGTGACTTGCAGAGGGTCTTACAGATAACATGGGTCTGAGGCTAAGTTCAAACTCAGGTCTTCCTGGCTCCAAGTTTAGCATTCTATACATATTCTATATAACATTCATACACCTAGATGAATGGTAGAGCCTGCCAGAGCTTTCGTTCTTCCGATGAAACATTTGAGATTCAAGACCACCTCCACAAGATGGTGAAGCATTAGAATATGATTTTGTGGGAGATTTGATGAGTAATAATTTATTTAATACCTACTACACGTCAAACACTGTGCTAGGCGCTGGCGATATAAAACCAAAAATAAGATTGTCTCTGCCCTCAAAAAGGTTATTCTATTATGGGAAAATAATTTGTACATAGAAAATAAAACACTAAATATATGCAAAGTAACTTTCAGAAAATGGACACCAGCAACTGGAAAAATTTAAAAAAGGCTATCACTAGAATTTGGCACATAAACTGAACTTTGTAGGAAGCCAGGGTGTCTATAAAGTGGAAAGCCAAGGAGTCTATAAAGAGAGAAGGCATTTTATCCTTGAGAGAAAATGGTTGAAATAGAAATCCTGTACAAGGGAGACCAAATAGATAACTTTGGCTGTGTTTTGAGTCTGTATTCCTTAATAAATGCAAATCCAGAAACTTCAGAAAATTTCAAGGATTTAAAAAAAAAAAGAACTACCATCTCTTGAAATCAAAATGCATATAATTTCCTTTCCTTAAAAAAAATCAGAATCTCTCCATGGAGGTACCCTCCCCCAACCCACAGACATATATTTTCAACTCCTTTTCTGTGTTGTCTTACACCATTATAATATAAGGTCCTTGGGGGCAGGGAAGATTTTTATTTTTGTTTGTATTTCTGTGTCCAGTACTTAGCACAGCTCCTGACATATTGTACACTCTTTATAAATGTGCCTTTCTGCCAGGCCTAGAGGCCTGTGGGCTACCCGAGTCTTTCTTACCTCACCTCCCGAGGTCTTCGGCTGGCCAAACCGGATGCGCATATGAGAGAAAGGACGTTCCAGAGTCGAACAAGGGTTGAGCTTTATTTCAGGGTCTAGTTACAAGTGCAGGGGATTCTTCCTTAGGGGGGATAGAAGAATCTCCCAAGGAGGCAAAGATCTTACAATAAGAGATTGGAAGTAGAAGTATAAGCGGGGAGAGAGGGGGAGGGGAGAGAAGGAGAAGAGGAAAAGCGGAGCCTTGTGTCCTCTTTGGCTCCTCACGTGCTAAGAGAGCTTTCAGGCTTCCCTGATCCTACTTAACTCTCCAGTCGCATAGTTTGCATCTAAATACCGTGCTGTTAGATAACAATAGTGTGCGCAGATCCGGGACAATCTCGAGGGCGGGGAGATCTCTCTCCCATCATGTTTCTCATGGGAAGAGTTGGAAATACACGAGATAGCTCGGTTCACCTCAATTCCCAGCCGTTTCCTGGGGGGGTCTTGTGAGAGCTCTAAGATTTAGAAGTTCCCACCTTTACCCGCCCGAGACTGTCCACACAGAATTGAGCTTCCAACCCCAACACCTTTCCTTGCTCGTGGTAAGAGTAGTCAGACATACAGATTGTATAGCAGATGATATTAAAAAATTAACTGAAAAAAAATCTTCCCTATTGGCTTTAACACCTTATTAAAAACAACAAATATTTAGCTCTGACAATAAGCATTTACTATCATTTAAAGTCCTAAATTTATTAAATGTTCTTTCATGTTATGTATTCTGGTTTTAGCTATATTCCACACATTTTTTCCTTCTCTTTGGGAAGATAAAAAAAGACATTTTAAATGCAGGGAAATCAAATTTATACAGGTATAACAATTCAATATACCTCACAAAGTGAAAGTTGACCCTTAAAAAAACACTAAATTTGGAACGATCAATGTATGTTTTGTTTCTAGTGCTTCCGTACAATCTTCAGTGTCAGTTAAAACTGAAGTATGCAAATGGCGAGATATTAGCAAATTAGAAACCAATTGATACTTCTACTGTCAACTAATGTCCATTTGCTTAAACTAAGTTCTTCTTAGGTTATTGTAATAGCTTATCAATAAGGAATCATTGTTTGATCTCATAAATGTGAATTACATTTCCTAGGAACCTCCCATCCTTACAAAATGTTTCATAAATAGATAATATTCATGAAGGGTTTCATCCTGATGAATGAATTTTCCATGAACTCTCCTTGTTTATGCTCATTGACTTGAGCTCCATATTTATTATGACATTTATTTGTTTGTTTGTTTTAGAGAGATGATAGACAAGTTCTTAGAATATAAATATCTAGCATATGTAGTCATTAAGTCTCATACTGATAAGTGTGATATTCAGAACATACATATGTTCAATTTAAGTGAAATGAGTATTTCTTCTTTTATAAAAAAAAGTTTAATTAATCCAAACATCTGGGTTGGTATGAGTGTATAAAATAAGATCATCAGTTTGACTGAATCCTTAAATATTTTAGGTGGTTGTTTTTAAGGTTATGTTGCATATCAAATTTTCCAACAGTTTTGTGTTGGGTTTGTGGGTTTTTGTTTTGTTTTGTTTGTAAAATCATAAACTCATAAAACTATTATATTGTAATCTCCCTTCAAGGCAGATTTTTCATGAGTTCATCCACTTTCCAAACTCAGCTTTAAGAAAAAAAAAAACTACCCCCAGCACCTAGCATAGGCCCTTCCTTTTTGGTGCTTAAGAAAAGTTAATTGAATTGTCTTAGATTGGATTAAAACTTTCTCTTCCTATAAATGTTTATCTACTGGTTTTAGAAATCAATTTTAGCTATTTATAACTGAAAGAACTGGAATTCTTCTTGAGAGGTTGGAATACATGGCATCCAACCTAATCAGTGCAGTGCTTTTAATACTGTGTAGAAACACAAACTAACCCAAATAACTTTCATTTCCCCTTGCTTTCCTCTCTAAGGTATACAAATCTGCCTTAGCAATTGCAGCTTAGTTAATGAGACCCAAACATAGCATAGTTCTATCAAGTGAAGCAAACACCATATGTTAAACACCTTGCCAAGTCAGTGTTAAATTTCATTAATTTTGACATCCACTGTCACAATTTTGTGACTGCCGTTCTTTAAATAATTAGTTTTACAGTTTTTTTTAAATGACACAAGATACAGGTGATTCATGTAAACTGTCAAAATAGAGGTAGTTGTGGGTAGTAGAAGTGATTACTCTTCAGAGAGCTAAATGCAGTCTTTGCCCTGTCTCTGTGTTTTATGAGTACAATTTATGATGTTTAGTCAGCTAGATTCTACTCTAATAATTGAATGTCTTGGAACTGTTAGGGCTTTCTGCTAATTGTTTCTGTTTTCATTACAGCACTGTATATCAGTATGCCATGTTGTAAGAAAAGTCATAAGCCTTATATCTTTATTTCTTTTCTTTCAGATATATCTGTCTTCTATATCTATATACATCTATATGTGTGTGTGTTTGTGTGTGTGTTCTGTGTTAATATTTAAAGAAAGCTTTAAGAATATGGTTAAAAATAATAGTCTGGAGGAGAAAATATCATTTTGGATCTTAAAATTAACTCTAATTCTCAGAATATCTGTTTCTAGCATATGAAAAGTATTTTGTGCTACAAATTGCTACTAGTAATAGTGATACATTTGAGCCTAATCCTAAAACTCAATAATGTTAAAGTCTATTCAATATCAATTGAAGTTAGGTAGGTCAAAGCTCTAAAAAGAAACCCCAGAGCATAATAAGACCAGCTTCAATTAAATGCTATCTCTGTGAGCTGTGAAATATATTGGTTCACATGAAAATTGTTTTCCAAAACTCATTTGCATTTATTGACATTTAATCCAGTCATTGTTAAAAGTTTAAATTAATAATATCTCTTTCTGTAGTTCCTTAAATATTTTGCATCCATGCAATCAAACTAAGAAATGCTGATTAACTTAATTAGGAGGATATTTCCAGTGTTCATGCAGTTATGGAAACTTGCATTATCCTGTTTAACCATATTTGATTATAAAATACAGTAAAATCTGAAGATGTTTGTTTCTTTTCAAATATTTCATGTCATTCTTATATGAACATAGTTATGCCAATGAAAAAAAAAGGGATGAGCTATCAGAATTTAGTGTCCAGGCCATGTAGGCCATAGACTTGAAGCAGCAACAATAGGAGATACAGAGCACAGTGGGGAATGGAGATAAGGGCTAGGGAGATGAGTAGTCAGGGGGTGTACTTTTAGCTACTTCTGATCTGGTGCATCAATTTCTCTAATATGTATGTTATCCATTTTACAATGTTTTTACATATTTTTATATAAAATCTCACACAATTAAAATGGTAGCATTAATCGTTGTCTTCATATACTCTACACCAATTCCACCTAAAGCATTTTGCACATCTTATTATTGACATATTTCTAGCAAAATGTCCATTTCTGATTTCTTTTGATTCATAAACGTCATCTTATTTGTGTTCTTGAGCACAGTTACTGAGACTTGATGTTCCCTTTGGTACCAGAAGAAACTATATCAATTAGAAATGAGGTTTTCAGCAGCAACTATGTTAAAACTATTTCTGCCATCTTTGTGAGAGCCATTCTCTACAAATATAATACATACAGCAGGCACCTTCTCTATATGTTTCTGACCATCTGTTAAACTGGCATGGTGCCTGATTGAAAAAAAAGGCCTGCCCTTCTCCTTTGCCATAGGAGCCAAGAACTATCAGTTTATCCAACCAGTCTGAAAAATCCTGTAAATTATAGATTATCCTGTAAGAAGTCTCTCATCTGTGCTAGAACAAAACCCTAGTGCCTCCAGCTTCTTTTCATTGGGACACATCTGTTAATTAACAATTCAAACAATGGCCTTATCTCAAAGTCCTCAATTCCTACTGCCCTTTGGCTGAGTATTTTTAATGGAAGGGAATATTTTTATTTTAGTCCTTACTAGAATCTATGGAGAGAACAATAGCTTAAAACCCTGGATATTCAAATGATTATTTATTTGAAAATCTCAGTAGATCCTTGTTATTTGCCACCAAACAAAAAGTCAGGCTTAAATTGAACAGTGTTTCACAGTCTCAGCCTGGAATCTTCTGTGTTAGATTGTTTTCAAAATGCCCACAGTTTGGTAGTATGGACTCCAGGCATTTCCAAATAGTGTTTTCTACTCTCTCCTACCCACCATGTTACTGCAACTGCCATTGCACCAGAGATAAATGATTTTATATATATAGGTATATATATATATTTATATATGTGTATATATATATATACATATATATATACACCTATATATAGTCATATATGTGTGTGTACATACACATATATATGCATATGTATACACACACATATACAGGCTGATGACTTCTTTGTTCAAAAAGACAAAGAACACTTCTTTGTTCTATCCCATTTCCTGGTCGTGTGTGTGTGTGTCTGTGTCTCTGTGTGTGTGTACACATTCACATGTGTATACATATACAAACATTTTTAATGAGATGCATGGTTTTCTGTTTTCCATATCATTTATCTCATATTCTACTTGGTTTAGTGAATAATTAGGGTCAGACCAAGAAAAAATTGTAAAGTAGAGAAAGTTTGTTTTTTTGTCATCTCTTTTGGAGGATCATAACCTTTGCGGATTGAAAGATAGAAAGCTCTCTCCTAAAGCCAAACCTCAGGTAGCTAGCTGGTAAGGACTCCCCACTAAGGGCTTGGATGACACTTTAACGTCTTATTTGATCTGTTTTACTCTTCAACCCCTAACAAAAGTTACTGATCACACATTTTATCCCCTTGGGTTCCTGATCTCTGTTGGGTGATAATGGAAAGCAACGGATCAATCAAGTTATCCCTCCTAGGGAGCTTGGTAAACCAATGCTTGGTTAAAATGCACATATTTTCCAAAGGTACTTAAGGAACAAGGCTAGTAGTGGGAATCCTTGACCAATGAGGGAAGATATTTTTGACCAGAAAGACCTTTAGCACCCCTTAAAAACACCGAGTTCTACGTGAATTACCTTTTTGTCTTTTTCATTAATTTTTTGGGATACATTTTGCTAGCAAAGGGATATGTTCCTTTTAAAAAGAAGCAAATCAGAAATAATCTAAAAAGCTAATTGTTTAGGCTGTTATATTTCAAGAAAAATAAGCGATCAGAGCAACACAACACATTGCAGTCATTTTTTTCCACTACCATCCTCTTTCTGTTTCAATGGGAACATCTGAAATTAGCATTGAATTAATTCATTTGGAGGGACAAGACATTATGGCATGGTGAGATAAGAGGAACCCAGGGATAGAAAATTTGGTAACTGTTATCACCTTACTAATAACTTCTTATAAGGTACATTTCTTAATTTATATTTTTATTTTTAATTATTTGGGAGTCAATGTACTTAAAAATAACATAGTTCCTGCACATAATAGTTTCATTTACCAAATACCAAATATAGAATCTGGTTGTGAATATTTTAATATCACATAAATGTTTAGATTACATTCATATGTTCAAAATCACTCCCATCCAGTAACAAAAATTTATTTATAGACTGTGTGTGTATGTGTATGTGTGTGTGTGTGTGTGTGTGTGTTGCCTTCAGTATAAGAATGAAAGAAGAGGGAGAGCAACAAGGATTATGAGTCCATGCAGTAAGAAAATTGGTTAAAAGAAAGACAAAAAGTGGGGATAGTCTGAGGAAAAGAGAGGGGTGAGGGAAAGAGGAAAGACATGATAGTTGTTCCCAAATATTGGAAGAGCTTGCTATCTTGTGGAAAAAGGACAAGACTTGTCCATGGAGAAAAGAGCCAGGAACAATGAAATGGAAGTCACAAAGAGGAAAATGTAAGACATGAGGAAAAACTTCCTAACAATCAAGCTACCCATATGTGGAGTGGAGGCAAATGGCCCCTCATTGGAAGTCTTCCCACAGAATTTGAATGGCCATTTTCCAGTGCTTTTCTTTCCTACTGCTTAGAGGTGATAGTTGAGCACCAGGGTTGTGGAGCCAAGAACCATTATTTCTTTAAACTTGAGGGAAACAAGAAAGTAATTAAGAAGTGGTGCCACTTATTTCTATCTGGTCCTCAGAAAATGGTATGAAGATGCAAATGAAAGTCTTAAGGAGTATTCTCAGTTTTATGTGCTCCGACTGGAGTAGCTAGGTGGCACAGTGGTTAGAGGAACAGATCTAGAGTTAGGAAGATCTCATTTGAAATCTGGCTTCAGATGCCTTTTCTGTGTGACCTGGACAAGTTATGAATTAAAAGTCATTTAACAATCTTTCTTAGATAGTTGAACTACAGGCATATAAGCTATACAACCTTGTAACCACCCGAATTTCTCTTGGGCAGTGGTAAGTGTTGGGCCTGGAGTCAGAAAGACTTGAGTTCAAATCAAGCCTTAAACACTTACTAGCTATGTGACCCTAGACAAGTCACTTAACCTCTGCATCAGTTCCTTCATCTGTACGATGGGGATAATAAGAGAATATACCTAGGTTTGTTGTGAGGCTCAAATAAGATAATAATTATAAAGCATTTAGCAAAGTACCTGGCACATATTAAGCACTATATACATATATATATACATATATATATGTTAGCTGCTTTCATTATTATTTATTTATTATTCTATTAATATATATTATCAAATTACTGACTACAGCTGTGGGCTTAAGCTCTGTAAAGCTTACCTGTTTAAAAGTTTTGAGAAAACACAGATCCTGAAAGTCTCCAAAAAGCAGGGATGACAGAAATAGTGCCAAGCTGCATCTGTGCAATCTGGTCATTGTTGCCAGACTATTCAGACTTCAGCTTGTCCATGACCTGAGTATCTTCAAAAAACACCAGATGGTCCAGAAACTTTACTGTGGGAATGATCTGAGGCTTCTCTATGACTCCTATTTCCAATTTCAGAAACACAGGGACAACAAAATCTTGCCCTTGGAACAGGATGCTAGAGACCACAAATAAAGGCTCCAAGATACAGTAGATAATTTGTGGAGGAAAACAGAAAATATCCCAATATCTTGGACTAGAGAAATGCAGTTGAAGGACAGGATATGAACAGAAAACAAGATCCAGGGCTGAGAGATAAGAAAATATACCACGTTTGAGGGAAGAACAGCTGTAGATACAGACAGTGGACAGGGAAGAAATTGAGAACATGGAGAAAATAAGGGGAAATATGGCTAGATTTTATAAGTAAAAATTTTTTAAAAATTTAGAATGGGAAAGTTTAGGGAGATTAGAATAACAAACTGGTGGGTGTGAGGGACAATGCAGCTTAGAATATGATCTAGGGGAGTTCAGAATCACTGAAATATGCAGGATATGACAAGTTGTGAGAATTTTGATCATTGAGTGATTGGCATCAACCTTCTGGATACATGACGGAATTTAGGCTAGAGGCAGAGATAGCATGAGATAACAGGGAGGCAAGTCAGAGACTCAAAAGGGAGACCTTGTTCCCTTCCTGGTGCTCCTCTTCCTCCCATAAGGTGGAAATTAGGTAGGAAAAGGGCACAATGGGGAACACACAGCAAGAGAAAGAAGTCCTATTCCTTACCAACTTTGTTGTGTGTTTGTCCTTCATCCTTGAACAGGACCATGACATCAGGGAAATGATGACATGACTTGCAGTTGATTTTGAATTGAGGGAGGGAGGGTTGTGCAAGGTCACCAGCCTCACTTTCTCCTCCAGAGCCATCTGGGTCCAGTGGCCAGATAGTCATCAAGTACTGAAGACAGTCCAGGATGCATTGGGAGACCCTGCCCGTTTTAGGCTAAGGTCTTTTCAGGTTCTCATTTTGAGTGAGGTAACAAAGCCCATTCAGTGAATAGGCCTCTCTAGAAAGGGATCCTTTAATCAAAACAAAACAAAACAAAAAATTGAGGGGAAGACCCTCAGGGTTCCTGGCCAAAAGAGAAACAGTTGCTATTTACTATTTACACCAACTTTAAATTCTATTAAACGTGAGAGCCTGGGCTCACTCTTTTCTTTCTTTTTTTTTTTTTTTTTGACTGAGTCCAATGTTCTTTTGACTACAGCACAGGTTTGACTTTTGGGTATCATGGAATCCCTGATCACTTAAGCATGACCTACCTAGAGAATGGAAGGTAGATCAAACATATTGGCTTAACTTCAGAGTCACAAAACCTCAGAGTAGGAAGGAAATCAGTTTCAACTCTTACCTGAATAAAAATCCACTCCCCAACACATGTGACCATCCCACTTTAGCATCAAGAATTCTAGTTAGCAAAAACCTACTGCTTCTTGATAAGTTCTCCATTTTTATGCAGACCGAATGGGAGATATCCTCCTAACCCTCAGCTTCCTTTTCTGTATTGTATTCCCCATTAGACTGTAAATTTCTTGATTGTAGGGACTGTCTTTCGTTTTTCTTATGTGTATTTCTAGCATTTAGTACATTGCCTGACATTTTCAGTATGTTCAGTCATGCCTGACTCTTCATGACCCCACTTGGGGTTTCCTTGGCAAAGATACTGAAGTGATTTGTCATTTCCATTTCCAGCTCATTTTACAGATGAGGAAACTGAGGCAAACAGAATCAAGTGATTTGCCCAGGTTTGCACAGATTGAACTAAGGAAGATGAGTCTTCCTTATTCCAAACCCTCTCAGAGGCTCTAAGCCTATGCACCACTTTGCTGCCCTGACCCTTTCTTTTATCTAAGAGCAATACCTTATTTATATAAAGAAGGCTGTCCCCCACTATTATGTGGGAGTGTCTAGTGTAACTTGAAGGGAGGCAGTTGCCAAATCTTGTTGTTTCTACCCCCACAACAATACAGTACCTGGATAAATTCAACACCTTTTCTTCATTCATTCACACACACACACACACACACACACACACACACACACACCCCTCCACAGTTCAATCAACTAATCAATAAACATTTACTTTGTGTCAGGCACTGTGCTGTCGTTAAGAAGAACCAAAAACAGTCTCTTTCCTAAGGAAACCTTCATTCCAAGACCACACACTTAAACTGTGTAAGTTTATGCAAGATACATTCAGAGTATAGCTGGAGGGGAAGGAATTTGTAACTGGGGAAACCTGAAAAGGCCTCCTGCAGGAGAGGGAACACTGGTTGAGTACTAAAAGAATCTGAGACTCTTTAAGTGGTTAAAAAGAAGCATTCCAAGCATGGGGGCAGCCAATACAAATGCATGATGTCAGAAGATAGAGCTCTGTGTGTAAAGAACAGCAAGTAAACCAGCAAGAATGGGAGCAAGGTTGAAGAAGATGGAAAAATAAGAAGGAAGTATTATAAAGATCATTAAATCCACAGATATTTACATTTGATCCTAGAGTTAATAAGGAATCATTGACATTCATGGAGATAGTGTGATGTGACATCATTAATTCTTTGCTAGAAGAAAATCCCTTTGACCTCTTTGTGAAGAATGCGTTGCAACAGAGGTTCCCAGATTTATTTGGCCTATTCCCTTTTCCAAAAAAATTACTCAGCCCCGCCATGAAAATCTACTTTCTCTAACTCTTTAACAGTTTTTTTTTAATTTGCATCATTTCAAAAAATATAAAATGTATATTTTAATGACACATCATAAAATTAATAATTTATTGTAAATTTGCAGCAGTTTTCCTGCATTGAAATTTTGATGATACAATATTGCATCATGTAACTGCATAATACTGTATTTTAAAGAAGTCATTACATGCACATATTCCAGTCAATGCATGCTGCACTTCCTGACAATGTGTAACATGCTCACCTGCCAACACTTGCTTGTTAAGACCTATCAGCAGACTTAACTACTGATCGATTATAACTTGCATTTTGTGTGTTTTATTTGGAAAATACTGTGATCACTATGACTTCAATGCTGTTACACAACAGAAGAAATGTACAAAGTTTATCAAAATTTTCTTCTCTTCTTTCCTTATGCTCCCAACGCCCCCTTATTTTTATTCAATATCCTCCAAATGCACCTGAGGCTATTACTATCCCCCTGGATCATTCCAGCTAGAATCTATGATGGAGTATAAAGAGGCTTGACATAGAGATTTCAAGAAAAAGGCTATTTTAATACTCCAGACAACAGGGGATAGTGGCCTGAACTTGGGTGGTGGCTATGAGTATAGAGACAAGAAGATGCTTTTGAGAGATATTATAAAGAAATGACAAGATTTAGCAACTTATTAAATATATGAGATGAGCAAGTTATGAAGGTCAAGGATGAAAAAAAGAATGCAACCTTGTGTGATTAGAAATATGGTAGTCCCTTCAAGAGTAATAGAACAGTTAAAAAGAGGGAAAGGAGGGAAAATGAGTTCTGTCTAGGGAATGCTGATTTTGAAACTCTTTTAGGAGAGTAAAGCTAAAAAAAAGTAACTTGTGATGTAAATTATAACTCAGAAGAGTTATTAGTACAGGATATATGTACAGATCTTGGAATTAACTGCGTAGAGATCATAATTAAACCTATCAGAGCTGAAAAGATCACCAAGTGAAAGTACAATAAGAAAAGAGAAACAGACCTAGGATAGAGCTTTGGGAAACACGCCCAATTAGTACGTGAGACATGTATAACAAGATCCCACAAAGAAAGAAGAAGACAGACAAGAGAAGGATTAAACAGAGTCATGAAAATCCAGAAAGGAGGATATATCTGTATTTAGGATACAAAGAAAACCAACAGAATTGAAATTAGAAGACTAACAAATAACTGGAAAAAATATTTGCAATGAGTTTCTTTGATACAGATATTACATTCCAGATATATAAGGTACTGATTCAAATATATAAAAGCAAGAGTCATTACTTAATAGACAAATAGTCAAAAGAATACAACTGAACTATTAGCAGTAATGTAAAAAAAATTCGAATCACAAAGTTATCAAATTAAAATAATCTGGAGGTTCCATTTCATGGCCAAAAAATAAAATAAAAACGAAAAATGACAATTATTAGAGTGTCTGCCTCTTTTTATTATAGCAAACTGAGGAAAACTAGCAGGGATGACCATCAGTAAAGGAACAGCTAAACAAATTATAGTGTAAGAAAATAATCAAATATTATAGGGCCATTAGAAATGACAATAGGGATAATTTCAAACATACCTGTGAAGACTCTTACTAGTGGATTAAGGGTCAAGAGAATAGAACCCAAAGAACAATTTATACAACAACAATATTCTAAAGAAAAACAACTTTAAAAAACTTGAGAACTCTTATCAGCATAACAACCAATCATGGTTTCAGAGAAATGATGATGAGGCATGCTGTCTATCTCTTGACAGAAGGACAATAGACTCAAGGTGCAGAATAAGACAATTTTTCAGACAGACAATATGGGAACTTTTATAATGGGAACTTATATTTTCTACTATGCATATTTTGTGCAAATGTTTTGTTGTGTTTTGTTGTTTCAGTTAAGAAGGAATTGGGGGATCAGGTGGTTGTAGGAATAGGATGTAGGATTGTCAAAAAAAGAGAAATAAAAACAGGTCATTGAAGAATTGTTTTGTTTTTAATACACAGAAGAGAATAGAAAAGAGGGCAAAAGGAAACACAGACAAGGATAATTTCAAAATCTATATATTAAAAAGAAGGGAGGCTAAGTAGGTTATAAATAATAGATTTGAAGTTTTATGTACAATCCATTTTGTTCTACTTTATATAGAGAGATTCTCATATTATTTGGTGCTTTTTAAGTTCAGAATGAGTTTTTTTGAGAGAATATATTTAGAGAAAAGTCCTTCACCATGTCAAATACTGGAAACAAGTCAAGAAGGATGAATATTGAGAAAAAGTCATTGGATTTGACTATTAAGAAAGCACTGGTCATTTTGGAGATAACTATTATTATTGTATGTCCCTGATTCTTGAAGAAGACCATGACATCAGGAAGGTGATGCCATGACTTGCAAGTGAATGGGGTTTAAGTGAGGGAGGGCTGTACAATAGTCACCAACCTCATTTTCTCCTCTAGAGCCATCTGGGCCCAGTGGCAAGATATAGATCAGGACAACTGGAGATGTCCCCTAATGTGGTGGGAGACCTTAGCCTGTTTAAGCTAAGGTCTTTCCCAGATCTCAGTTTGAATGGCAATACCCATTCAGTGATTAAGGCTAGGCAAGAAATGAGGCAAAGAACAGCCTGTTTTACCTAATCAGAAAAAAAATCAATCTGGGAGGAAAAGACCCTCAGAGTTTCTGGCCAAAACAGAAGCAGTTGCTATTTAGCATAGACAAAATAAAGCAAGTTCCCCTATCAAAGCAGAAGAATCCAACCCAGGGGTGCAATCTAGGGTTGATAGGGAGGAAGAAATGAGTAATATTGGCTAGAGAGCTAGTGGTATATTGAGGCAACAGCTGGAAAGGACATAGCAATATATGTATTAGCAAAATATAGTGAAAATTCAATTTTCCCTCTGCATTTGCATTGGCTGGCCCCCATGCCTGGAATGCTTTCCTGTGATATCTCACATCTTCAGATCCTTGGCTTCCTTTTCCCACTTTCTATATGAGACCTTGTCTAGTTCTATATTACCTCGGTCTCCCTGATTTTCTAGTGCTTTCCAGCTTGGTTGAACCTGCCAGAACTTATATCCCATTAACCTTCAAGATAGCAGGATGATCCATGCCAATCATAATGAATCAGAGTAATACTTTTGGGGTGGGATATTGACATATAAGAGAAATTTGTTTGTTTGAAGAGTCAATAAAGTTAAACTAGAAATAACATGGGAAATAATCTAAGGCATTAGATGTCACAAGAAATCTGGGACATATAATACCCTCAAGCTATGGCTTGGCCAGAATATAGATTTTGATCTTGGGGTTCCTTTTCGGTGTAGTGTTACCTTGGCCTAGTCTTTGAAATTAGAGAGCTGCATTTTCAATTTTTTGGGTGTTACACTATAAACTCCTACATGAAAAAGCAAATTGTGGTATGTGTGTGTGTGTGTGTGTGTATACATACATATATATATATATATATATATATATATATATATATATATATATATATATATATATATATATATATATATATATATATATATACCTATCTCTATATTGTACAACTTTTGTGACTAGAAAAAGTCATAAACTCAATATAATCATGTAATGCGTCATTTGACCACATTTTCTAAAGCAATGGCTATCGTATTAAAAGAGAAAACTCATTAAGAAGAAAATAGTGTAAATAGCCAGTCTTCTAAGCTTAGAGAATGTATATGGTTCTTTAGTAAAAGAAGAAATAAGTAAAAAGAAATATGTATTTAGAAAGTATGTCCCTGAAACTATAAAATACGTTCGCTGGTTTACTTAATTTATAGTAACAGCTTTTCTAGGAAAATTAACCATGCATTATAGGGAAGTTGACTTGTTTCTTTAGTGTGCCTTGAGTTATCTGTATAGAATAGTTAACATATTGTCTAATGTCATGGGGAAAAATTTATAGCAATGGGTAGGAAACATTTATAGCAGGAGAATATTTGAGACCATACCTTTTACAATCCATGAAGTATCTGTGCAGTCTGTGGTAAGCATCTCCATCCTGAATGGTGGCAAGGAGGAATGTGAAACAAAAGTAATAAATCTGAAATGGATCAATGAAATCAAAAGAAGACAAAAAAAAATTTGCATATACAATGAAAAAGGTACTCATACTTTTCTGCACGCTTTTTCTCTATGACTTTCAGCATGTTTACTTGACTTCATGAAATACTATGAAATCCAATGTAAAGCCACATAAGGTATACCATCTGTTTCCTATATGTAGTCATGCTACATATTTTAGAAATTTATTCCCACTGGATGTAACCTTTGTGATCCAGACTCAGTAAATGCTTAACAGGCATAGGCCAGAATCATGCGTGTTTTACTTTAAGGGTAAATATGCTACATTGAGGCAGTCAGCCCCTGAGAATATTCCTCCCATATGTCAATATCAGGATTCTTTTTCAGCATGCTTAATATATCATGTCATCAGTCTGGTCACACAAGACAATGGCAGTGAGGGCCAAGGGCTTCTTGTTTCACTGTAGGTCGAAGGTGCTGAGGTTTTATTCCCCCTTGAGACAGTTTCACTCAGGGACTGATACTTCCCTCTAGATGTTTAAATTCTATACTTCATGGATTAAGTCCCTGTTTAATAAATAGTTAGCAGGTAGAGATAGGAAAAGCAGAGTGTTCACTAAGACTGGATAGCATACAGATATATCTACATATATATTTGTGTGTATATATATATATGTATATATACATATATGTGTGTGTACATCCTATATGTACAAGTACAAGTATATGTTACATATATAATCACAATATCATTAGAATAAGATGAAATTCATTTTATCTCTGTCATTTAAGGTTGTTGTTTTTTTCTTAATTTTCATATTGTCTTTACCGTAGTACAGTTAGGTGAAAAATTAAATAATATCTAATACACCAGTAGGCTAACAAACTTTACCAGGAAATGAAGTATAACAGTATCATTTTCAAATTTTACTACAATACTTATTATAAACTATTTAAACTTCTCTTCTTTTTCCCACATTCTAAACATGATGAAGAAAAATCTGAAATTGAACATTCTTTCTTTTATTCAAACATTAACTCTGAGATTTTGCATATACTTTCACTTTAAATTATGGAAAAACAAAGAAAATGGCAGGAAAGAATAAAGACAATAGCCTCGAAAGAGACTGAAGTATAGGACCAAAGGTAGGTACTTGTTTGAGAGTTTTTTCTCAGAGGTTTTGGTAAAAAAATGCTCTTTTACCAAATGCTGAAAACTTTCATTGACCCTTGATTAGTATTTAAATAATAAATAGATCATTGGATTAATGCACTGGCCTTTTACCTCCAAGATGTAGTTTTAAACTGACTTGACAAAAAATCAATTTAATTACAAGATACTAAAATTACCAGTGCAGATAGGTGAGATTTTCCATACACAAAGGACCACACATCATACAATTATGCCAAATTGGTATTTGCTCAGCAATTTCTGGTTGGGGAGAGAATTGTTTGTTTTTTAATGAGCACATGAATTCTGCTACTTGAAACAAAGCAGTCTACCACCTGTCAGTGAAAATTCCCAAACTACAATTGCCTTCTTCAGAACACAAAAGTATTTTTGGAATAAAAGATCTAGAATGATAAATTTTCTTCTCAGGTAATGGTCACATTTTGAAAATGAATTGCCTTTTTCTGAAATAAATCATTAATGGAGTATACAATTTTGAAATTATTTTAGCTTTGACACTTTTATAGACTGACCTCAGTTTGTATTTCATCTTTCTATAGTTCTAGTTTGTAGAAAATTTCTAAATGACATGGTACTGGTTGTATGCTTTTTAAAAAATACCCCGATAACTAGTTTCATTTTACTTCTCCACTAGCCTAGATCTTTCAACTTAAATTTTCTAAAACAAAATATATGAAATAGGAACCTCCCATTTAGGATTCAGATATCCTCCTGTCACAGAATGACAGATTCACAATATTAGAACAGATCTAGTCCAAGCCATAGTTATCAGTAATTCCCTTGACAAACACTCTGATAGATGGTCATCCAATTTTGCATACTCACTGACCTATCATTAAACATTAGTTTTATGTAATTATAATTATAACTTATGTAATTATAATTATATGTAATTCTACTCCCTTATCTTCCCCCTATTAAGCATCTAAACATGGTTTTGCCAGGAACATAGCTACAATGATCTACTAGATCAGTGCTTCTTAAACTGTGGGTCCTGGCCCCATATGGGGTCACATAACTTTATGTGGGGTCATGAAAAATTTGACAACAGTATAAGGTTTCTGAACATGGAATGGCCAAAAATTATTTCAAAATCAAACGTGCAATGAATGCAAGGTACTTCTGGCAGTGCTGGCCTGTGCTGCATTGCACAGTTTCACTGCAGCCTTGGTTCTGAACATGTAACATGCATACTTTGCACTACACATGCCATTATGCCACTCATTGCCAACAAATGCTGCCAGAAACACCTTGGCTCAGATTCAAGACCATTGTATGTTATGAATGGCAGTGTTTTTACTGTACACACAAAATCTTTAAATGAATTTTGGCTTGGGATTAGGACAGAATTTCTAGCAATTTCTGAAATGGCCCTAAACATATTTCTGCCATTTTGTACCATGTATTTGTGCAAAACAGTGTTCTCAGAACTGACAATTATAAAATCAAAATATCAATCAACTCTGAAAAATGTTGAAGATGCTCTACTACAATATCCTGCAGTATCAAGTATTCATATTTAATTCTTTATGTAAAAATAAACAAGTGCATCCATCTCATTAGTATACAAATTTGCTTTCATCTTTAATAAATGTTAAAACTATTTATATACCAAAGAATTGTTTTAAAATAAATTTCTTTATGATTAATTATCAGTCAATGTTTAATTTGTATACCTATTTTACATACCTATATAGCCAGGATCACATAAAAATTTCTCCGGCAAAAAAGGATTGTGAAAGGAAAAGTTTAAGAAGCCCTGTACTAGACTATAATCTCCAACTATGTTTTATCTAAATTTGTACCTCCCCTGTTACCTGGTACAGTGTTCTCCGCTTTGTTGAATTCACAGTGTTAAATTAGATGTGCTACAAGGTGTGCATGCATTAAACATGCAGATCTTTTGTGATTACAAAATTCATAACCATATTAGCCATTCCCACCACATTCTAGTTTTCAAGACGAAAGTGCATCAAGACGACTTCTACTTAGCAAAGGTGAAACAAGAAACAGATTACTTCAACAAGTGATTGAGCAGCTTGCACTTGAAAGTCATGATAGGAAACACTTGAAGGAAGCCCCTTATATTTTTACTGTAACTCTTCATTGCTAGGAAATTTTGCTTTATATCAAGGCCTTTCTGTGACTTCCAAACAGTTGCTCCTAGTTCTGCCCATTCTTCTATATCACAGTCTTTCTTTCTTTCTTTCTTTCTTTCTTTCTTTCTTTCTTTCTTTCTTTCTTTCTTTCTTTCTTTTTTTCTTTCTTTCTTTCTTTTTTTCTTTCTTTCTTTTCAGTGTTCCACAATCACTACCATACAACCTAGATTTTTTCTTTCCCTCCCTTCCCCTACCTCCTTCCCATATTCCCCTCCCTCCCTGAGACAGCATACAATTTTATATAGGTTCTACACATACATTCCTATTAAATACATTTTCACTATAGTCATGTTGTATAGAAGAATTAAAATGAGTGGAAGAAATCATATAACAAACCAAAACATAAAACAGAAGAAAATGATCTGCAACAATCTGCGATTGAATTCCATAGCTTTTTCTCTGGATATGGAAGGCATTTTGCCTTAATAGACCATTGGGAATTTTTTAAGTCCTTGCATTGCAATAAAGTTCTAAGTCTACCAGAAAAAACTCACACATTGTGGTTGTTGCTATGGACAAAGTTCTCCTGGTTCTGCTCCTTTCACTCATCATCAGATCATATAAGTCTTTCCAGGCCTCTCTGAAGTCTTCCTGTTCATCATTTCTTATAGCAAAATAGTATTCCATTACATTCATATACCACAATTTATTCAGCCATTCCCCAATTGATGAGAATCTCCTTGGTTTCCAGCTATTGGCCACCACAAAGAGAGCTGCTATAAATATTTTTGTACATGTGGAACCCTTTCCCATTTTTATGATCTCTTGGGGATACAGTCCTAGAAGATGTATTGTTAGGTCAAAGGGTAGGCACATTTTTGTAGCTCTTTGGGCATAGTTCCAAATTGCTCTCCAGAATGGTTGGATCAGCTCACAGCTCCATCAACAATGTATTAGTGTTCCAACTCTCACACATCTACCCCAACATTTGTCATCTTCCTGTTCTGTCATGTTTGCCAATATGATAGGTGTGATGTGGTATCTCAGAGTTGTTTTGATTTGCATCTCTCTAATCAATAGTATATTACAGTCTTTCAAATGGCTATTGGCCATAAGCCTTAGAGTTAGAAGGGACCCAAAAGATAATTTACTGTCTTTTTAAAGACTCCCTCCTTCCAAAAAAAAGTTAATAAACTAATTCCTAGAAAATCTTAGCAACTTGCCCAAGACCACAGAACTAGTAAGTAGTAGAAGTAAGATTCAGGACAAATCTAGGGCTTTTATTACTACACACTAATGACAACTATCTTGTCCATTCCCTATCCCAATTTCTTTAACATACACACACACACACACACACACACACACACACGCACACACACATGCATATCCATTTCAAGTTTCAATATAGCTGATTCTTTCAACTAATTTTACGACCTAATTGAATCACCTCAGTTTCCTGTATTATACTTCTCAAAAAATATCCTTCTTAAAAGATAGTATTCAAATATTTGAGCAGGACATGATTATAACCTTCTGCATTCCAGTTTGCTGTTCAGTCATTTCAATAGTCATTTCAGTCATTTCATGACTCTTCATGACCCCACTTAGGGTTTTCTTGGCAAAGATACTAGAATGCTTTGCCATTTCCTTCTCCAGCTCATTTTACAGATGAGGAAGCTGAGGCAAACAGTGACTTAAGTGACTTGCCCAGGGTCTCACAGCTAGTAAGCCTCTGAGGTTGGATTTGAAGTCAAAATGATGAGTCTTCCTGACTCCAGGTCCAACACTCTATCTATTGTACCACACTCTACATTCTAGACACTATAGCAGGGGTAGGGAACCTGCAGTCTTGAGACCACTATACTCTTAACACAGCCAAAGACACTACAGATTTTTTGGCTACCACAGCATAAGATTGAGTCATATGATATAATTACGTATCTCTACATTATTATTCCTTTCTGTGGGTTAGTCTTGTCTCTCAATATTATAAACTCTTTGAAGCTAATGACCATTTCTAAGCATATAGTAGATATTCAGTGACTTGACTAAGTATTTACATAAGATCAACTGTCATTTTTCCAGTGATTTAAGAGTAAAAGCACGACACACAGACAAAAAAGTAGTACTTTTACATCTTCTTTAATGAACATTTCACTCTGTATTATATATCTTCAATAATATATAGTCTTCACTTTAATACTTATTATGATTTAGTGACCCAAAGTACAATATTTCTTCCAGATCCAAAATATGCATTACTTTGAAGAAGGTATAAAATCCCAAAATCCCAGAGGACATAATGCAGCCTCTTGATGGAAGGGGCTATATTATTTTCATCTTTGTATCTTCATTTCCTAGCATGGCATATGACACACAGTGGGTACCTAATCAGTTCTTGCTGATTGATTGATTTTACACACATAGCCAAGTTGATCACAGCACTGAGTGGGAGGCTTTACAGAGGTTATCATTATCCCCACTTTTTATAAGAGGAAACTGAAGTTCAGAAAACTTGAGACTAAGTGACTTGCCCGTGTCCATACAATAAATGTCAGGGTTGACTTTAAGTCTATGTCCTCCTGACCCCAGGTCTAGTACTCATTCCACTCTTCCACACTGTCCCCAACCCTATGTTGATTTGTCAATTCAAATTTCCTTAACAGTAGATTAGTAGGAAGATTTCTAGAAGCAAATATTACTCTTCTATGTAATAGAGGATAAAAGATTTAGTATTTACTTATTTATGCTGATACTTAACTTGCTTTGATGAAGAAGTAAAGCACTAGTGGTAGCAATAAGTGTTATGCTTATTGTTTGTATCATTCATTTTAGCTTCTGGGGAGGGGATAACAAAACATTAACTTCACTCTGCTGAGCAAGATAAACAACTCCATTAATTAGACAATTAAAAAAGAAAATCCAGGGGAACTGGGTAGAAGTGGTTTAAAGGCACTCTTACAAAGATACAAAACACATGTATAACATAGGACATAGCGAGTCATTCGTCTGAATTTTTTTTAAGTCTAAGAAAGTTAAGATTCAAATTGGTCACACATATTGAAACCAGCGACTAAGTGAAAATGGAAGCTTAAGTAGAAAATTATCAAAGTGTATACAATCTCTAAATTTTTTCCTTGAGATTTAAGTAATGGTCAATTCTTCTGAGCTTAGAATTTTCTACCTTTACGTTTTGCATTATCCTGAATAAGTATACTATGTCTCATTTTTGGTTGAAATTATGAAGGAATACACAAATGAAATTTTAATAAAAAGACAGCAGCAGAAAAAAAATCTGTCAAGAAATACCCTAAAAATATTAGTCCTTAGACCAACTTTATCATTTCTATACATTTCCTCCTAATGACAATATAACCCAATGATAACCCAGTTAGCAAAACTTTGAAAAAAATGTATTATGTTCTTTGAAACTTTATAAGGAAGAAAGGCATACAGGTTTAACCAAGTGGTACTGGTAGCCACTCAATATTTTTTCAGAAAAGGTCTCCAGCTGTGAGGAGTCCCAAATTAACCCTGGAAATTCATGTTCTGTTCATGCAGTCAAGCTGATTCTGTTGAGTTTCAAATTAATAGAGGGCCTCTTCAATGATGTCCATGCTCTTTTAATTGGCCTGCTTCCTGATACTAAAAAAACAAAGAAAATGAAAAATATGCATATCTCATAGTGTACAGTTGGTTGGGCAGTCCATTTAGGAAATCTCTTCAGTGTGTGTGTGTGTGTGTGTGTGTGTGTGTGTGTGACTAGAACTTTGATTTCACTAATAGGAGAAAGTCCCAGGTGAGGAGTTTCCTTCTCTGCAATACATAATCTTAGAGTTGTTTAGAACACTGTGACAGACTTAATGATTTACCAAAGATCACACAGCTAATCACACAATGTCAAAGGATATACTTAAACCTAAGTATTCCTGAATCTGAAACCAGCCTTTTATCCACTATGCCAGAACTGTCTCTCTGTATCTGTACCTTTATAGAGATAGCTTGTCTGCATTTTAGGAAATTAAATAGTACTTTCAATGATCCTAAACTGCTCACTGCATCAAAAGTTAATCTTTTTATTTCATTTTTTTCAAGTCTCAAGTGTGTTTATTTCTATATTTGTTGCTGATGTTATATGGCTCTGAATCATGAAATACCACAATCTCAGAAGAATCAGAATTGAAGGATTATTCAGGCTTTGGGTCAGTTAAACTGACAGATCTAAAATAGCTTCATCAAATGTGGATAAAATTCAGTTTTATTACCTAGATCAACTCAACAAAAAGTTTTATTAAGGTGCTTCTATGTGCAAGGCACAAGGGATACAAATAAACAATTAAATATCACTTGATCTAAGGTTTTTATGTTTTCCTGGTGGAATTAGATAAGGAAATACAGGAAAATTTGAGTAAAGAAAACAGAAAGTGAGTGTAACTCCAGATTGTGGATTAGCAAGGAGTGAACAGTGAAGGACAAGGGGCAAGAATATTTACAATAAAAGAATCATACAGAATGACCAACCTGACCAACCATAGTGACAAGACTGTGAAGGAAGGAAAGTGAGACCAGTGCAGGAATGTCAGACTGACAGAACAACAAAGTCACAAAAATCTCAAGTCACAATGAGAATGAAGAAAGGATTTAGAATTATAGGAAATCAGAAGTCATGATCATGTAGAGGAATTGCAGAGTTCATGGAGGTAGTACTGAAATACGTGAGAATGAAATCGAAGATATGACTGTCCTTATGTGTGGCGGAGTTAGGGAAGGAAGAACGAAGGAAGGAAGGAAGCTGCGTTGCCCAACTCAACCAGTTCCACTTTGATCCCCAGTGGGCAGCTCTAGAGACTAGAAACAAATATGATGATCTATATTTCAACTTTGACTTAAAAGCTCCATATCTAAATTGTCAGCAAATAAATTTTGCTGACAAAAGGTATTAGAGCGGTTTACTGTTTCCTTCTCCAGCTTCTCCAGCAAATGGAATCAAATAGGAGAATAGGAATCCAAAGAACAGGATTCTTTTCTCAGTTCTGCTCAACAAGCTTTATGACTTGGAACAACTCTTTCTTTACCTGTTTCACCATTTGTAAAAAGTGATTTCTATCTAGATATAGACACAGACTTAGACACAGATATATTTGCCTTAGCTAATTCTCAGAATTGTTATGAGAAATGAAATGAAAAGGAATGAATGCTTTTAGAAAATTAATAGTGCTATAGAATAACAAATATTCACCACATACACATATTTTTTTCAAATAGCAGAAATTCTACTATGTTGCCATGTCCCTCACTGGAAGGAAGTTGGATTATTATTCCAATATTCACATTCATCTTCTCAATTTGAGTACAGTATATTAAGAAAATTCCAAATTACTTTATGTACTATATATTGAATAAAGGTGCTTAGTGTTCCTGCTTCAGGAAGGAAAAACACATTGCCTCTGTAATATCCCCTCTGGGCTATTCTCCTACCTTGTACTTGTATTTGTGGGTTGGGTCTTGTAGGTCAAACCTACTTTTAGGCAGTTAAGTATGTCAGGTTTGGAAATGGAATGAAATGAGACATTCATAAGCCACGTGGCAGTTAACAAAGAAGGTTTACTTAGCCATAGCATGGAAAAGATATTCCAGAAGGACCCAGGATTGATTGACTTGAATGCAGTTTGCCCATCTCCATACTGACCATGTTGACATGCTAGTCAAAAACCTAAGAAAGTAGTTTCTAACTCCTCATAAGCAGGCTATTGTACTTTGGTCCAAAGGAAACTATGTCAGGAGCCTGTGACTTAGTTTCCTAAGCAAATTGAGTCCTAGGGACAATTTCAATTTTTTTTTCCTTTTTTTTTAAAAGGAAAAATTAGTCTAGCTTACATGGCAGATAAGGGGAGCTAGGTGGCACAGTGGACATAGCTCTGGGCCTGGAAATTCATTTTCTTGACTTTACATATGGCCTCAGACACTTCCTAGCTGTGTGTCCATGAGCAAGCCACTTAGCACTATTTGCCTCAGTTTCCTCACCTACTGTAAAATGAGCTAGAGAAGGAAACAGCAAACCAGTCCAGTACTTTTGCCAAGAAAACCCTAACTGGAGTCACAAAGAGTTGGACACAACTGAAATGACTGAACGGTAACAAGGACAGCAATGAACACGGCAGATATTGCTCCTTCTCCAGGTCTCCATGGAATTGGTGTTCCTCTCAGGTTCTAGGGTATTCTGGGAGTGTTTACTACTAAAGTTCTAGGTCACAACCCATCATAAGTAAGCTTTCCCTGAAGAGTCAGCTAGAAAACAGAATTTACTTAAGTCAATGGCGCTTCCTAAGATGTCATAATAAGAACAACAGTAATTACAAACATTCTCTACCCCATAAACCTAGGGCATACTCTCCCACAAATATGCACAGCTTTCATGAGAAGAGTGAACATAAACTTGGTGTTCCAAGTTGGCAGTAAGGCATAAACATGTAGGAAACACATGTAGCCAATGGGATTCGCCAACCTATTATCTTCTTTGAATCAAGTATATAGATTGAAATTACTGAGAAATTGCTATAACTTTAATTTTAATGAAAGTGCAACTTATAAGAAGTTGTCTGTGGTTCATTTTCAAAATGATTATATACTAAAAGAATGTTAATGAACTCAGTTTTGTGTAACAATTTTGGTAAGCAATAGAAAGCTATTTTCTTTAAAAGCTGAAATCATTTATTTATAAGAAAATATAGTGCTTATATATTCCTTTTAAAGGAAAAAAGAAGTAATCTGAAAAGTTTTATTTTAAAATATATTTTGAATTATTAATTTAAAGTCCCTTTAAAAGTGTAACTTTAAATACTTCCTAACTAGGTTCAATTCTTCACACTTTTCCAGCAATAAATTCCCCCAAGAAATACCTCACAATAAGTCTCATAGTTCAATAAAGTCTAAAAATAAATATTTTATTAAGAACATATCACTATTTAAAATGAAATATGTTTTTTTTTCTAGTTGGTGACCAAAGAAAGCTGACTGCCTGCCCTTGAGGCAATGAAAGTAATGTCTCTGGCTATATAACTGCATTTTTCAATCTTCTTTGGAAAATATGGATTGCTAATTCAAATTCATAGATTTCTGTCCTGAGATACCATGTGCAATATATGAGGCTGGGGACTGGAGCCTACCTTACACTTATATGTAGAAGATCATCAGCAAAGAAGGAATCATTTGCAAAAAAGAGTAATTTTTACCATTACTTTCAGTGTCACTCTCTCCAGGGCATCCTGGGGCCAATACAAATAACCTTAACTAGATCTTTTTATTTTCTTTCTAAAATCTACATTAAAATGCTATTATTAAAGTCAAATTGAAAGGGATCTTAATGATCACTTAGTCCAATTCTCTTATTTTGCAGATGAGGAAATCAAGGTATAGAAAAGTTATTTTTCTCTCTTCAAAGTGAAGGAAGAGGGAAATGGACAGGAAAAGTTATAAGCCACAGCACAACAATGCCGGGACAATGCTGAATTGTTTTAATAGCAAAAATTATTTGGTTTCCATATTAAACAGAAGGTGCAGATGAAGCACCTTAAAGTCCATTCTTTTTAAATTCTAGAAATGAATGGTTCTTCACTTACATGTGATAAATTAAACACATTTTATAGATTTTATGAAGAATAACAAACCAACTTAAAGAGAAAATTAGCCCTACCAGAAAGGAGGATAATAATTTTCTTAGAAATTTATTTTAAAAAACTGAGTTTTGGAACATGTTCAGTAACCTTCCCACTCAGCCCCCAAAGACCTTGACATATCCAGACATCCCAGCTTTGCCTTTGAAGCTGGGAAAATATATTGTTATAAGTAAAATGTTCTTTCCAGAAAATAAACTCTTCCTTACATGAATCAAAGATTTAAACATTCCTTTCTCTATCAGAAATATTTCTGTGAGTAAAAAGGCCCCAGTATGATCATTTTTCATTAATAATTGGCTATTATTAATCATGTTGAAATTTTTTACAAAAGGGAACAATTATAGTTTATAATCATTAAGCAACCTAGATCTTGTTCCGAAAGTTGAGTATCCTGCTTTTGGAATGAGAGAGTTGCTTTTCTAGTTAAATAATTCAAGTTAATTGAAGATAAAGTTATATTTGATTTAGGTCTTCAGTGACCTTCCTAAAATGACCTTCCTAGTTTGGCTATAGCATTCTCCTCCTCAGAATACTCCAGTGGTTCTCTATTGCCTACAGGATCAAATCTAAGCTCCTTTATTTGGTTTGCAAATCCTTTCAAACCTGGCTCTAACCTCCCTTTCCAACCTTATTGCACATTACTCCCCTTCTGAAAAAAGGCCTTCTTGATATTCTTCCCAAACAGCACTCTGCACTTGTCTCTTACACATAAAATGTACTTCTTCCACACCTCCACCTCTTATAATCCATTCTTTAGTTAAAAACTCACATCTAGCCCCATCTTATTTCACCTCTCCTGATCTCCTCAGCCACTAGCACTATTTCTCCAACACCATCAAATTTGCTTTGTGTGTATTTTGCATATATATATTTATATATTTGTATTCTCATTTATGTATATTTTTTCTTCCCTAAAAGTGAGAGACAGGGATTTTGATTTTGGTGTTTGTAGCCCCAATGCCTTGCACTGGGCAGACATTTACAAGTGCTTGTACCCCCAATGCCTAGCACATAGTAAGGCCTTAAAAAAAGCATGTTGAATGATTGTACTTTACAATATCCTGTGTTTATGTAGATATACATCAAGTGTAACGATCTAAAACAGAGTTTCCCAAACTTATTTGGCCTTTAAAAAAAGTTACTCAGTGCACCCCTGGAAATCTATTTTCTTTAACCCTTTAATGTTTTTTAATTTGCATCATTTCAAAAATATTTTTAAATGATATATCTTAAATTTAATAATTTATTGCAAATTTGTGGGGGGAGGGGGGTTCCTGCATTGAAATTTTAATGATACAATGTTGCAGCATGTGAAATTTTATAGTATTACATTGTAAACAACTCATTACATGCATATATTCCTACCAATGCATGCTGGACTTCCCTACAATGTGTGTCATACATTCATCTGCAATACTTGCTTGTTAAGACCTATCAGCAAACTTGACCACTGATCAGTTATAACTTGCATGTTGTGTGTTTATGTTGAAAATAATGTGATCACTATGACTTTAGCTCTGTTACACAACAAATGAAACATTAGTTCAAACAAATAGTTTTTCAGAATTTCAAAATTTTCATGTCTTTTTTTCTTTCCTTATGCTTCCAGTGCCCTCTTATTTTTATTTAACACCCTCCACAGTTGCACCCAAAGCTACTACCACCTCCCTGGGTCATTCCAGCACCCCACAGGGGGTGCTGTCATCCACTTAAAGAGCCTCTGAATCTAAATTCAAAATTATATTTAAACAGTAGACATATTCACCTTAATTTGACTCCAATATATTGAAAGAATTCTGTATTACTTTCTTGTTTAATTTCACCATAAAAAGCTCTGAATTCTAATCCTGATTATGTCAAGTCACAATAATGTGATCCCAAAAAACAACTTCAACTTCCTGTTTCCCAGTTACTAGTGTTTCTATGAATTCTAATTTATTTTGAATGTAACTGATTTGATAACTTACATTTCTTTAAGCCAATATCTTAAATGATTTCTAGAAACATGATCCATACAACATAAATTATATCAAAATAAATTCTTTCTGAATTTGAAGAGGCAGCAGAATTAAAGATCTGCCCCTTGAGAAATATTCTAAATTCAGTGTGAAATTGAGCAAAAACAGCCCTAGCCACAAGTTTGGTTTAGGTTTGTAAAGCTATTATTTACTTTGACAAAAGGCAGGAGAAAGAACCATTTTCCTTTTCCAAATTGCTAAACTCCCACCAACATTCATAGTAAATGAGTTTTAAACATATGTAAATGCAAATTTCCTTGGTACCAAAACCATTTCATTAATAATTGTTTAGAAAGATAACTTCTCAACAGAATTTAAGCATTTGCTAAAGATAGTTACCAATATTATTTGGAGTAGATTAAAATTAGTTTATTCAAACATTTTTATTCTCCTTTGTACTCTCTAAAAATATAACACTTTCAAATTCCTTCAGTCTAGCTCAATTTTATTTTATTTTTTCTTACTGGAATCAGAAAGAGAATAGCTTATGCAAATCTTATAATCAGGCTGAATTAATTGTCAAAAAATATGCTAGTTCAGTGTACCCTCCTGACTCAAAAAAAAAATATCATTTAAAATTGATGTGAGATAAATGTGAAGAATGAACTTTTAATTAATGTGATATTTTAAATCTGTCCAATACTGATGAGAATATCAAAGATTTAGAACTAGAAATTTTATGAGTAATGGGAAGTTCCATGAATTGTGCCTTTGAAATATTTTTTCACCTACTTTAGTAGGATTGATATTTTTAAAAGAAATTAATATAAAGTAATCTTGACTAATATATTTAAATTAATTTAATTGATGCTTCTCATATTTACATGTAAATTTAAAGACTTCCAAAGTGAAAGTCTTATGCTTTGGGTAGAAATGAAAGAAATATAGGAAAAATGAAAACCAGATTATGAAGGAATATGTATATCATCCCTTCATCTCTTACCTGTGATAAACTTAGACCTATTGTTGCAAATAAATGCATGATAACCGAAAGTTTCAATTACTGAGACACATTTCCAATTTCTTTAGTGATGACAGAGGCAATCAAAACTAAATATCAAGTTGTCTGATGTTTTTGTAAAGTTAGTCAAAAATATCCATTGTGTCTTTGGAGTTAAATAATTACAAACCTATGAGAAATGTATTAATGAAACCTAGGTGGAAAAGAATCTTTAAAAATAATAGGGAAAAAACAAATACAAGAGCATAATAAGTCAGTTTCTATAAATCAGACGGTGTTCAGATTAGATACCTGTTTAAATTTTCATGACTGCAAAACATCATTAATTGGGGCAAAAGGAAAGATCCATAAATGAATAAAAGAGAAATATTCTATGTGACATATTAAGATATAAAAAGAACAATGTTCCGCTTTCTATTTAACCTTCCTCTCTTAGAATCTTATGAGCATATAAACAAACAGAAAGAAAAAAGGTCAGGAAATGGGGAAAAGGCTTCTCTTTTCTTGTTTTCCATGGCATAGAGGAATCTTCACTGCACTTTCCAATGATCTCCCTCTAGTGGAAGTCGTCCAGTTTGCATATGAAATAGTACAAAGGACATTCATTTGTGTCTATCTTGTTTAAAGCACTATTGTTGGTATGGTATACTCTGTCATGTTCTTTATATCAACATTAGCTGACTTGACTTGTTTTAATTTTCATTATGACAGAAAAATGAAATGTGATCTAATCAAATACTCAGTACTTGGTGTTTTTATTATTACATAGGATGTCTATAAAATAACTGAATATGCATTATAGAAATACATCACTTTTAATATTCATCATGACTATATTAGGCACTACCAAGGAAAAAAATACATATAGGCAAAATTGCTGTGCTCTAGGTTTAGTGGGAAAAAAAACCCCTGGACTTGGCAGGAAAAAAATTGATTCAATTCCTGCTCTGCTAATAGTAGCTGTATGACCTTGAGCAAGACTTCACTTATCTCAATCTTTGGTATCTCTTTCTTTTGCAAAATAAGAGAATTTAACCAGATGACCTCTAAGACTCCTTTAGCTCTTGGATTGTCCTACATAAAATGATCAGTAAAAGAGAGAAGTCTACAAAAAACTTCTTTAACAAACTTCAAATTTATCCATTAGATTCACAAAAAAAATTATAATATAATCTGTTCTCTCCCCAATATGTGACCTTGGTGAAATAATTTTTGCTGTGAACTTCTCTCTGTAAACTAAATTTAATAATGTTTATCCCATCCACCCCCAAAAAAACAGTGCTTGTTGCATGATAGTATTTCATATTAGGAATATCTAAAATAATATTCATAAAATATGTTGAAATGTTTTAGAGGTAGAATCAACTTTTAAAGAAAAGTTAAAAAAAATGAAAAAGGACTTCCATCAGTCACGTCTTCACTTCAGTGATTATTTGGAGAACTCAGGAGCTCTACAGATCTCATATGATTTCATCTTTATCAGTCAAAAGGGAGACTCAATTTCCTTCCAGCATTTTTAGCAAATCCAAACCATTCCAATTTGCCCGTAGCTGCCTTGCTGAATTTTAGCAATATACCATTACCCAGGAAGCAAAAGTACGAGAAAAGGAGGAAAGAGGATGAGATATCAGGCATGTGTATGTGTGTGTGTGTGTGAGAGAGAGAGAGAGAGACAGAGATAGAGAGACAGACAGACAGACAGACAGATGGACAGATAGACAGATAGAGAGAAAGACAAAGACGTACAAAGAAGCAAGTCAATTTGTATCTCTTCTCTTTTCTCCCACCTCCCATCTATCCACTCCTACCCACTCACAAATAACCACTTCCAATTCAGGTCTCTTCCTTTCACTTGTGTTCCCTATAAACAATAGGGAAGAAAAACAAAGCTCTTCAACAATCACATGGCTGGAAATAATTCGGCTCAAACATCCTCCCCCAATCCTCATACCCATACACTTCTTTTATCTCCTCACACTTGATGATTAAAATGATTGAATTCCTGTTGCCTCAGTACTGTGACTGAAGGACTCAGATATGTGATAAGAGAAAATCAGAAATATCTAAAAACATGTTATAATTCAAAATAACCAATATTCTTATGTTCTAGTCCTATATGTTATGTTAAGTGTTATGTGCTAGGGCATTGTTCTAGGTTGGTTGGCATACAAAGATGAGAAAGACAAAAATATTGCCATGCTACCATCAAGGATAGGGCCTGAGGAAAAGAAATAGGCTATATACACAGGTAAGTATTATACAATATACAGCATCCTAGGGGAAATAAGCCAACCAGACACAGTGCTCTAGGAATATTTAAGTATATAAAGACAAAGAAATAAAAAGATTTGCTATTGAAGGGATCAAGGAAGTGGAAATTGAGTTGATTACCAGAACAAAATGATAATTTTGAAAAGTAGAGATGCCTCCATTCTAGGAATAAGGAACAGCTTGCTGACTGGATGTGAAATAAGGTTGGAAAGTTAGGCTGGGACACATCATGGATGGCCTTAAATTCTAGGCTAAAGAGTTTGTATCATTTGTGTTCTAGAGGTGATAGGGAGTATTTTAGAGGGGTCTCTAAAGCCAGCACTTTCCTTAATTTTGGTTCAGTGTTGGCAGGAAATGAGGCACTTTCAATTCATCAAATACCCAACAAAGGAAAAAGTTTATGTCATGGTAACACAGCAAAATATGTAAGGACACAGGCACTCAGCTTTCCTGGATGCCTCCCCCAACTCCTTCCACCTGGATATTGTGACCACTCAATAAATTATGTGTAGGGAAGACTTTAGGCACCCCAAAAACTGATTGGTCTACCACACATGGCTGCAACCTCAATGCCCCTCATACCAAGAAGTTGTATCAGAGAAGATAAGGTGAATCAGGTGGCATGAAAAAAGGAAGCTGTATCAGGGAAGTCAGAGAACCACTTGTCCTATCACTGGAAGTTAGGAAAAAAAATTAGCAAGTAAGTAACATGGTCAGAATTGAATGTTAGGAAATTTATTTGGACAACTTTATGAAAGATGGATTGTAGAAGGAAGAAGTTAAAGGAAATGACTAATTAGGAGATTATTATAGTGGACTAGGGGATAAGGGCCTTAAAGTCAGTGGCAGTACAAGGAAAATAGTTAATGTTCAGGAGATGGTGAAAAGGCAGAGAGATATGATAAAGGGAGTGAAGAAGAACCAAAATCACTCCAATATTTCAAACCTGGGTGATGGTAAGGATGATACTGTTATCAACAAAATTGGGGAACTTGGAAGAGCTGAGTTCAATTTGGGGCATATGTAATTTCAGATATATGGGCAGCTAGATGGCACAGTGGATAGAGTTTCAGGTCTGAAATCAGGAAGACTCATCAAATCTGGCCTCATATATTTATTAGATGTGTGACTGTGGGCAACTCACTTATCCCTATTTGCCTCAGTTTCTCACCTGTAAAATGAGCTAGAGAAGTAAATGGCAAACCACTCCAGTATTTCTGCCAAGAAAACCCCAAATGTGGTCACAAAGACTCACATGCTACTAAAAATGACTGAATAGCAACAAAAATTTCAGATGGTAGTAGGTTATTAAATGTCCAGAAAGCCTTTGGAGATTTGAGATTGGGATCAAAAGGAGAGATGACTATATTTGAAAGTCATTTCCAGAGAGGTGATAATTTAGCCCATGGTAACCTACAGGGATTGGGTAGGAGGAAGAAAATGGTCTAGTAAAGGGTACCAAGAAGAAATAGTCAAATAGGGAGGAAGAGAATGAAAAGTGTCATGGAAGTCAATGTAAGAAATAGTATTAAGAAGGAGATCAGTAGAGTCTAAAATTTCAGAACAGTCATGGAGTATGAGTACTGAAAAACATATTATAAATTATGAGATCTTAGACAATCTTCAACAGAATGGTGGGATCACAAAATAGATAGTAAATGGTTGAGAAGTGAATGCGTGGAGTAGAATTGGAGGCAACAGTGTGGATTACTGTTTCTAGGATTTTACCTATTTTGTGCTAAAGGGAGTTAAGTGCTACCTAATATAAATTCTCTTAGCACTCCTCCCCATACTCTATTCAAATATATTTGTTATTCTTTGTATTATGTAACTACATGCATGGATAACATAAAATTAATACCAAAGGAAATGTGTTGAGTCAAAGTATTCAAATTCACTAAAATTGTGTGAATAATTGTACAGGGCTCAATTTTAAGTATCAAGATGTACTGGTTGTGAATGTTTTCTGTGGTTTTCTTTTAAAAAAAAAAAGAAAAAATTTTCCATTTACATACTCCAAAACATGATTCATTTGGACCAGAGACTATAAAATTACCAATGTTTGTGCTTCTTTTATTGCTACATTATTGAAAAGCTCTCAGAGGACACTTAACATTTCATAGAAGCAGCAGCTCCTACATTTATACTGTTAAGCATAGCTTACTATAACACCATTAATAACCTGGAGTAATTTTTGGCAACTTATATAAACCTAATATAAATATATTGGTAGTTGCTAAAGGTTTGTGTCCTATATTAAGTCCTCTTTCCTGTTAAGGAACAAAGAACCCATAAACATATACATTTTTCTCCCACATCTCTGTGTGTATGTTTTGCAGACATTTGGAATTCACAATCACCAAGGGCATTATGCATTGTCAAGCACCAAAAAATAAATAGATAGATAGATAACAGTTATTGGATTTAGTTTTATCCAGCTGTGTGTAGTGGAAATTGAAGAATAAGAATTTAGGCTACTTAGAAACAAGCAAGAATAGAATTTTCTAGTCTTATCTTAGGGTGAATTAGGTTAACATAGTCCTCATGAGGTAAAGTACTCTTTCCATGTAAGTAAAACTAAACTATTCAAAGTGGCATTAAGATTCAAAAATGAACTTAAAGGTAAATCTTACCTAGTATAAAGTCAGCCTGTAAGGAATTATCCCTAGGGTTGTTTTCATATGTAGGGTCTTTTCTGTCATTCTTCCTTGATCATAGTGTTTAGAAATATTTCTGTAAATTAGAGGATTTTTATCTTTGCCCATTAGATCCTCCTCCCCTTCCCTTCCTTTATACTAAAGGTATTTCATCTTGCTGTTGAGTTGTCCACGTAGAATTAATAAGAATTTTAGTGGTAAGCTAGATTGTTTATTATTCCCATCATCTCCTGATGAATGATGGTGAGGAAAGACAAGAAATGAAATCTATTGACTTCCAACTCAGTCCTGTATCTAATCATGCTATGTCACAACTATCTAACCAAACTCTATCTACTGATCCTGTGGTAGGATCAAAATCCCAACTCCTCCCCACGCCCAACACCCCATACAAGTTAAGCAAGTTTTTCCTTAAAAGGTATTAAGATAATATTCTAGATTTGATCGGTCAGGTAACTAAATACTCAGACTATAGACATTACTTCCCTATTGACTGGGTAACAAAATAGACGTAGGCCAATGTTCTGATGCTTTGCCAGTGAATCATAGCTCAGGCAAAGAAGTTTCAATCAGCTAAATCAACTAAAGGTTTCTTCCGTGCCTGTACTTAAGAAATATTCTTCTCCTGCTATGGCTAACTAAATCTCTTTTTGGTCACTATTGAATCACCCACAGTATCATGTTATCTGAGTACTGAACTTAAACTACAAGAGGACTAACCTGAATCAGGCCAGCCCAAAACGTATCTGGCATCAAAGGAATCTAGCTCAATCTATGATTAGTACAGGGCAAAAGAATTTAGTAAATAGCAATTTGAGGCTATTGAATTTAGCACAAATCAATAAGAATTTGGAGGTAGATTTTTGCATGTAAATTTGACTATTTCTACCTAAGCATGGAAGCATGTTTTCAAACTTAGTGGAAAATCACTTGAGGACTGTACCAAGAATATGTCAAAAACTCTACACTCAAATTTGCTTGCCATCATCCTTTATTATACTTAGTGGATTAATTGAACTCAACAAATATTTATTAAGCATCTACTTTACACAGAGCACTGTGATCTACACTGTGTGAGATACAAAGTTTAGCTAAGACATGGAGCCATTTTAAGGAATTTATAGTAAAGACAATGGATAAGACAAAATTTAGAAAGAGCTATGTCACATTCAAAAATAACCATAATAGAAAATATGTGATAAGTACATAAGAGGACACAAGGAACACAGAAGGCTTTGTAGAAGACAAGTCTGAAATGGAATATAAGGAGAGTTGAAAATTTAACCGGGGAAAGAGTAGGAAGAAAAAGGTAGTCTAGCCAGAGATAGGCAATGTAAACAACAACAAAAACAAAGAAACAGCATATTTATAAAGGAAAATAAGTGGTACAGTTTACTTGAGGGGTAGCAGATTATGGAAGGTCTTGAATACCAGGCTGTTTGGTAGGAAATATGGAGAAACTGAAAGGCTTGGACCAAAAGAATGACACTAGCATGTCTGTTGAAAAGAAGATCGATACAGCCACAATCAGTGTTAGAAGAAGATTAGAATAGAGAAGACAAAAGTGAAGATGGAAGGCCCCTAAGAATCTATTGAACTCTTTTATCCAGTGATCACATCATTATGATTCTACTCTAAAAAGAATTTACTATAAAAGTGTAGAATCTCAGAGTTGGAAGTGACCATAAGAACTATGTAAGCCAACCTGTTTCTGAATATGAAGTTTCCTATAGTGTCCCCAACAAGTCATCAGTCATCTTCTGCTCAAAATTCTCCATGAGGTGAACTAACTACCTAGAAAACTAGCCCATACCACTTTTAGAGAGATCTAATTTTTAGCCAAATTTATCCTTACGTTGAGCCTAAATCTATATCTTTGCACCTTCTACACATGGCTCATAGTCTGTCTCCTAGGGCCAAGCAGAACAATTTCACATAACAGTACTTCAAATATCTAAACATAATAATCATCATCCCCAATTCGTTTGACTCATGTTCATATCCCAGCCTTGAGTCTCTTCATCATCCTGGCTCACTTCCTCTGGCTACTCTAGATTTGGTTAAGTGTCCTACAAAAACATGCATTAAACAGAAGTGAATACAATATTCATATGTGGCCTGATCAGGCCACAACATATTGGAAATACCACCACTTGGGTTCTAGATACCCTACCTGTCACTGAAGCCCAAGAAAGCATTAGCTCTTTTTCTATGTTATCTCCGTTGGCACATACTGAGCTTAGAATTCACTAAAACCCTCAGATCATTGTCAGAATCAATTTGTCTAGCCATATCTCCCTCATATTGTACTCATGAAACCTTTTTTTAACCGAAGAATAGGACTATGATATCTGAGGCCCTTTCCAGATCAAAATTTATAATCCTGTGACCTTACAAATATCTCTATCAGCTAGAATTTCATTGTTCTTATGGATTGAATTGTTTAAGAGGCTGTTATCCATTGTGTTAGCTATCCCTTTCAGCTTCAAATCACCTGCAAATTTGTTATGCAAGTCAACTATGCCTTTGTTCAAGTCATTGAAATAACATTGACAAAAATGTTGTACAGCATAAAGCAGACATCACTGGAGAGCTCCACAAGAGAACACCGCCTATGTCAACTTTGACACATTAATAACTATTCTTTGGATTTAGTTATTCAACTAGATCTGAATTCATCTAATTGTACTATAGTCTAAGCAGTGGTGCTTCAAATGTAGTCCAGGGACCAGAAAACTTTTCAGGGTCAAAACTATTTTCAAAATAGTACTAAGACATCTTAATTTTCCAGTATAATAAATGTAAATAGTATAACCCACAAAAACAAAAGCTCTTTGGGAGGTAATAATTTTTAAGTGGTATAAATGAGTCATGAGAGCAAAAAGTTTCAGAATATCTGATCTAACTTGTACCTTGGAAGCTTGTTTCAAGAATAGCATAAGAAACTTTGTCAAATACTTTGCTGAAATTTTGGTGTACTGTTTCCATGACAGGCCATTAATTTACAATACCATTCTAGTAACCATCAAAAATTAGTCTTGCAGAAGTTTTGCTGGATCTTAGTAATCAATCAATGCTGGGCAGCTAACTGTCACAGTGGGTAGAGTGTTGGACCTGGAGTCAGGAAGACTTATCTGTCTTATTAGTATACGTTAACTTATATGGCCTTAGAAATTTCCTAGCTGTGTGACCTTGGGCAAGTCATTTATCACTGGCCTCAGTTATCTCATCTATAAAATGATCTGGGGAACAAAATGGCAAATTACTCTAGTACCTTCACCTAAGAAACCTCAGATGGGGTCAAGAAAAGTTGAACATGACAAAAATGACTCAAAAACAACAAAAATGATCATTGCTATGTTTTCTAGGTAATCATAACCCATCTTCTTAATAATATGATCTAGTATTGTGCTGGGAATTAAAATCAAGTGCAACAGCTTATAGTTTGAAGATGGCATTCTCTTCTTATTTTCTACTTTCTGAAATCTTTTAAAGATAACTGGTGATGGTTCAACAATAGAATCAAAACGGAATCCCTTCAGTAGGGTTCATGGCTCTCTTACTATGTTCTAAATTATCTGAGGTTTCAACTCCCTCTTAACCATGTTTGTTCTGTGTTTCTTGTTCAAAAACCATTCTCCTTGATAGAGAAAACAAAAGCAAAATCACTGCTAAGTTGTCCTGCATTCTTTCCACCATTTATTACCATCATTTCATTCTTCCTGAGACATGGGCTTATCACTTCTTATATCTTCTAGTCCCAATATAGTTCAAATAGCTTTTTTACTTATCCATAGCAGTCATTAAGACCTCCGTTTAATCTTAGCGTTAAAGTTTCTGCCATTGTACTCAAAGGACCACACTGCTCTTTCATGTACAACCCCCCTTACCTGCCCCTGTTTCCATCTTCTATACACTTTTTTTTAACATGAAAGTTAGCGGAGTTCCTTCTGCATCTTTTATGTAGTTCCTCATGCAGTCTTTTTAGACACCTTTTGTTTTTCTTCCCAATTAAATTATATCTGCTTGGGGCTTCAGATTTTCATTCTTGAGTTTTCCATCCCTCCTTGTCTGACTTTCTCTATGAAATTGTTTGTCATGCAGAATAATTGTCTCATTTACTGTCAAATGTTGTTTTCTCTTGTTATTTTTCTCTAGTTCTTTTTTTTTTTATTTCCCTGTACATATTCAGGCCCTATCCACATTTCAGTGCCAAGTTCAAGATATACCTCTCCTTAAACACATTTTCCAGACTAAACTCCATCCATTACTACTACTACTACTACTACTACTACTACTACTACTACTACTACTACTACTACTACTACTACTATTACTACTGCTACTACTACTGCAACTACTACTACACTTGTTATAGTAAGCACCCTACAGTTTAACATTTAATTATTTTCTAATAGTTTAATGTGTATTAATTTTTGCTCTCAAATTTTTTTGAGGTAGACACTATGTCTTGCATTTCTTTTTGAATTCTCTTTCCTTTTCCCTTCCCTTCTTAATGCTTTGAGCCAGTACTGAGCATATAAATATGCGACCAGTCATTAAAAGACACAATAATAAATTGTTGCTAGGTATGATGCTCTATTTTTTCTTATCTGTAACTCTAAATGTGAACTATTCAATCTTTTTTTCTTTCTTTTTTTTTATTAATTTATTTAACTTTTAACACTCATTTTCACAAAATTTTGGGTTCCACATTTTCTCCCCTTCTGTCCTCTCCCCCCACCCCAAAACACCGAGCATTCTAATTGCCCCTGTCTGCCAATCTGCCCTCCCTCCCTCCCCACCCCTTCCCTTTGGAAGGCAAGCAATTCAATATAGGCCAGATCTGTGTAGTTTTGCAAATGACTTCCATAATAGTAGTGTTGTGTAAGAACTAATTATATTTCCCTCCATCCTATCCTGTCCCCCATTACTTCTGTTCTCTCTTTTGATCCTGACCCTCCCCATGAGTGTTGACCTCAACTTGCTCCCTCCTCCCCGTGCCCTCCATTCCATCATCTCCCCCACCCTGCTTATCCCCTTATCCCCAACTTTCCTGTATTGTAAGATAGGTTTTCATACCAAAATGACAGTGCATTTTATTCCTTCCTTTAGTGCAATGTGATGAGAGTAAACTTCATGTTTTTCTCTCACCTCCCCTCTTTTTCCCTTCACTAAAAAGTCTTTTGCTTGCATCTTTTATGAGAGATAATTTGCCCTATTCCATTTCTCCCTTTCTCCTCCCAATATGTTTCTCTCTCACTGCTTGATTTCATTTTTTTTTTAAGATATGATCCCCTCCTCTTCAGTTCACTCTGTGCACTCTGTCTCTATGTGTGTGTGCGTGTGCGTGTGCATGTGTGTGTGTGTTATTCCACCCTGTACCCAGATGCTGAATAGTTTCAAGAGTTACAAATATTGTCTTTCCATGTAGGAATGTAAACAGTTCAACTTTTGTAAAGTCCCTTGTGACTTCTCTTTGCTATTTACTTTTTCATGCTTCTCTTCATTCTTGTGTTTGAAAGTCAAATTTTCTTTTCAGCTCTGGTCTTTTCATCAAGAATGCTTGAAAGTCCTCTATTTCATTGAAAGACCAATTTTTCCCCTGAAGTATTATACTCAGTTTTGCTGGGTAGGTGATTCTTGGTTTTAGTCCTAGTTCCTTTGACTTCTGGAATATCCTATTCCACACCCTTCGATCCCTTAATGTGGAAGCTGCTAGATCTTGTGTTATCCTGATTGTATTTCCACAATACTTGAATTGTTTCTTTCTAGCTGCTTGCAATATTTTCTCCTTGACCTGGGAACTCTGGAATTTGGCCACAATGTTCCTAGGGGTTTCTCTTTTTGGATCTCTTTCAGGCAGTGATCTGTGGATTCCTTGAATACTTATTTTGCCTTCTGGTTCTAGAATCTCAGGGCAGTTTTCCTTGATAATTTCATGAAAGATGATGTCTAGGCTCTTCTTTTGATCATGGCTTTCAGGTAGGCCCATAATTTTTAAATTGTCTCTCCTGGATCTATTCTCCAGGTCAGTTGTTTTTCCAATGAGATATTTCACATTATCTTCCATTTTTTCATTCTTTTGGTTTTGTTTTGTGATTTCTTGGTTTCTCATAAAGTCATTAGCCTCCATCTGTTCCATTCTAATTTTGAAAGAATTATTTAATTCGGTAAGCTTTTGAATCTCCTTTTCCATTTGGCTAATTCTGCTTTTGAAAGTATTCTTCTCCTCATTGGCTTTTTGAACCTCTTTTGCCAATTGAGTTAGGCTAGTTTTCAAGGTGTTATTTTCTTCAGCATTTTTTTGGGTCTCCTTTAGCAGGGAGCTGATCTGCTGTTCATGCTTTGACTGCATGTCTCTCATTTCTCTTCCCAGCTTTTCTTCCACCTCTCTAACTTGATTTTCTATGAGCTCTTCTATGGCCTGAGCCCATTGAGTGGGCTGGGATATAGAGGCCTTGACTTCTGTGTCTTTCCCTGATGGTAAGCATTGTTCTTCCTCATCAGAAAGGAAGGGAGGAAATGCCTGTTCACCAAGAAAGTAACCTTCTATAGTCTTATTTCTTTTCCCTTTTCTGGGCATTTTCCCAGACAGTGATTTGACTTCTTAGTATTCTCGTCACACCCACTTCGCCTCCAGATCCTCCCAGCCAGCGTTTGGGGTCTGAGATTCAAATGCTGCTTGCCAGCCTCAGGGCTTTGGGTGGGGGCAGGGCTGCTATTCAGTGTGCGATTAAGTTCAGGTGCTCAGGTCGGGGCAGGGCAGCCTCACGGGCTCAGTTCCCTCAGGGGGTTTATGCAGAGACTTTCAACAATGGATCTGGGCTCCTGCCTGCTTGGGGAGCCCCGGTCTGCTCCTGTCTCTGCTGTTGCCTCCCGAAGGGGCCTGAGTTATGGGGGCACCCCACTCCCTTCTCAACCCGCCAAAGAGACCCTCTCACCAACCCCTGTCACCTGTGGGTGGAGGGACCCGCGTGGCCACTGGAGATTCCATCCCTGAAGCCCGCTCCGATCTTTTCCTCTCCGTGCTGCGGCCGCGGCAGGGCTGTACTCAGCTCCCAGTCCCGGCGCCCAGTCTGCGCGCGAAGGACCTTCTGCGAGAGGTTTGCAGGTCTCTCTGGAACAGAAATCTCCCTCGCTCCAAAGTTCTGTGGCCTCTGGGTGCAGAATTCGCCGTGAGTTACTTTTTTGTAGATGTTCTATGGGTTGTGGGTTCGGAGCTATGTGTATGTGCGCCTTTCTGCTCCACCATCTTGGCTCCGCCCCCCCCCTCTAGTTCTTTGTCTTTTTTAGAAGGTATAGTTTAAATCAAGAGAGAAGAATCATTTCAGAAAACTACTTTGAAGTAAAAAAGTTACCAATAAAATATTAAAATAAATATTATATATGATTTGGGGGAAGAAATTAAAACCTACCTATTTTTCTTTTTGCCTTTTCAAATATACTTTCCTGAAATCGAGGGTCCATGTCAGATTATGTTCAGATTCTCTTTTCTTTATCATGTATTCAAAGATGTGATAGTCACTTCTTCACAAGGTTTCCAAAATTTCTACTTTAGTAGAAATTCATCCTTGTTGTTCAGAATGAAGTATGGCACCCACTCCTGTCACTTCCTACATCTTCTGAAGAATGAAATTATCAGTAAAGTCCATCAAACTTAGGGGCTGATCTTATTTTGGCAAATAGTTCAAGCAGATGCCTTGATTATTGTTGTCCCATGGTATGATTGTTGCCATTATGCCAACTTTGAGATCTGTTTCCCAAACTAAACTCTTTATCTATTTCCTCTTTATTTTGGATATTATGTAGTTTATTCCCATTATCATATTAATCTTATTTCCTAATAATTTTTTAAATAATTTCCAAATGTACCTCCCTTCACTACCCACCCAGTGAGCTATCTATTATGAAGGGAAAAAAAGTTCAGAAAAACCATTCAATCATGTGTTGACATGATCTAAATCTGATGCAACTGTAGTTGCATCTCTGCAAAGAAGGGAATTCTCCATTTGCTTGACCCAAATAACTTCTCTTTCCACCATTGTTTCTTAGATTTACTCACCTGGTTGTAAATTTTCTTAGGGTCCAATGCTATTATCTCTCTCCACCCCTCATCCAATCTGTTTCTTTTAAATAAGATACAGTATATCCTTACACAGTCGTGGGTTCCATCCCATCAAGTTTGTCATTCCTTGAAGCTGATATTTGCTTCTTTCAGTTAGTATTTCTGATTTACCTTTTTTATTACCCATTTTATCCTTTGCATTTCTGTGCAGATGTCTAGAACTTTGTTTGCTGGCTGCTTTATTTAGGTATTTTTCTCCTGTGAATTACAGGTTCTGTGTATTGCTTTATTTTCTATTCTGTACTAAAGCCACTAATCTCTATAGTGTCTGGGTTGAAAGACACATATATGGGAAGATTTCTTCCACCATCCCAAGTCACTTGACAGAAAAAAATCTGTGCAAACTTTTTGATAACAGTATTATTCATAGTAAAAAAAATCTGGATCAAACCCACCGTTTGGGCATAGCTCAGTAATGTAAGGCATATTAACAAAATGAAACACTACTATGCAATAATTAATTTAAAATATGAAGAACACAAAGAATCATGGGAAAATTTTTATGCAGTAACCCAAGGTGAAGAAAGCAGAAGTAGAACCAGAATTTACATACACTGACTAGATAACAGCGATAAAATCAAGAAAACCTCAGCAAAGGGAAAAAACAGGATGTTATTACTGTTTTTGAAGTTAACTTCATATTTAGTCATTACAAATAAAAGCTTATGGCTTTGTGATAATGTTGATGCTTGTCTGAGCATCTGAACATATGTTTTTGTTAATGCTTACTAAGAAGATACACAAAGAGAAGCTATTGTAAGGACCTGAGTGCTTGGCAACAGATGCTAGAATTTTGGCAATGAGAATAAAGTGGTTTGTTATTATTGTTCAGTCATGGACAACTCTTCTTGACTCTGGTTGGGGTTTTCTTGGCAAAGATACTGGAATGGTTTACCATTTCCTTTGCTAGCTCATTTTACAGTGAGGAAACTAAGGTAAACAGGGGAACATCCTAGACTTGCCCAGGGTTACAGAGTTAATAGGTATGTGAGGTCACATTTGAACTCAGGTCTTCCTGACTCCAAACTTGGTGCTCTATCCACTGTACTGCGTAGCTGCCCCTATAAAGAAGAGATAACCCATGCTAAATAGGTTTAGATAAGATTAGATAGGTAGGTATGATAGATAGATAGATAGATAGATAGATAGATAGATAGATAGATAGATAGATAGATGATAGATAGATAGGATTATAATTAAAATTAATTATAATAAATAAGTAGAATTGATAGGATTTAGCAACTTAATATTGGAAGTGAGAATCACTTGATGGTCAAAGATAAATTTAAGCTCTCAACTATGGGAAACTGGTTAACTAATGGTCAGAGGACGTTTGGATCAGAAATTTGGATTTGAAAGGGACCTTAGAGGTCAGCTGGTCCAACCCCATCATTTTACATATAAGGAAGGTAACACCTAGAAAAGTGAGATGACTTATTCAAGGTCACATAGGCATTAGATCCATATCCTCTGACTCCAAGTATAGCATTCTTTCCATTGCAACAGTTTGCCTTTCTTGTAGGTCATGCTAAGTAAGACCCATTTGAAAAAATAAAAGCTACCCTACATACAGGGAATTTCTGTACTCCTTCAGAGATGGATTCTGGGAAATCAGCTAAATCTCCATGTCTTCCCAGATAGAGAATGAGGTTGACACCCATATACCCCCACAAATTCATGAGATAAAATTTGTAAAGTATTTAGCACAGTGCCTTGCATAAGTCATGTATGAGTCATAAGCCTTACATGAGTCACAATGTTTCATAAATCAACCACCTCTAGTCTCATACTAAAATCTATTGAATTGAGAAGGATAAGTATATTTTAGGAGAAAAAATAGGACGAATATTGAGTAGGTTAAATTGGAGGCATCATTGGGATGTACAGAAAATTTTTTTTTCACAATAATACTAGGTCTATCTTTCATTAAATGAATGTGAAAAATCGTACTAAAAGGTAAGATATGATGTTAATTTGAGGGAGAAATAAGACAAAGTACAGTAAAACCTTATCTAGCACCAGTAATACCCATCAACAATAATAATTATTAATAAAAATAATAACCCATATTCATATAGCACTTCAAGAATTGAAAATAATTTGATTATTTCATTTGATCTTCTTCATATTTGGAGCTTGCATATATCCTAGAGTATCCAGGATCCTATGTCACTTTACACAAACAAAAGTCCCCTGAATGTTTCACTATATGTAAACATATGAAAGAAGAACCCCTTGTCCCATCTGCATAGACAGATTCTTTAGTTTGGGATACATGTCATTGTTGAGTGATGACTAAGACTGTACTAACAGAAAAACATTGTCTTTGTCAAGCCATTTCTGGAATATTGTGTCTAATTTGAGTTACTACATTTTTGTTACAACATTGACAAGTTGGAGAGTGTTCAAAAAATGATGACCAGAAGGATAAAGAATGATCAGCTTTGCCACATGTGGAGAGATTGAAAGAACTGAGGATGTTTATCGTGGAGAAGACTTAAAGGAATATAAGGAGGTAGCTAGGTAATAGTAAATGCAGCACTGGACCTGAATTCAGGTAGACCTGAGTTCAGATGTGGCCTCAGACACTTACTGTGACCCTGGGCAAATCATTGAACCTTTGTTTGCCTTAACTGGACTAGAGAAGGAAGTACCTTTGCCAAGAAAACCCAATGGATAATACGGTCCATGGAGTCATAACTGAACAACAACAAATCATCATATTCAAGTATGCAAAGGGTTTTCAAGAAGAATATGCATCTGATCCATTCCATTTGACTCCAGAAGGCAAGACTAGGAACAATGGATGGATGAGTCACGGAAAGGAAGAATTCTGTGCAATGTAAAATGAAATCATTAATAATTGGAGCTATCCAAAAGTGAAATGAGCTAATTGCAAGTAGTAAGATTGCCCTCACTACTGGTCTACAAACAAAGGCTCGATGACTATTTGCTGGGAAAATGGTAGAAAGGATTTTTGTTCAGATATGAGTGGAATTAGATGGCCTTTGAAGTATCTTTCAAATCTGTCTGAAATTCTGAGAATTATTTTATTATCCATCAAAACACAATCTGATTTTTCTTTCTGCTATTAAAGTTGAAAATATTTCTTTCTTCCCATCAACATGAGTCATTTTTTTTCAGTCTCTGCTCTTCAATATACATACTTTGATCTTCCAACTCCAAGCTTCTCTGCATTCATTAATTTTTGGTCTCTTCTTTTAAACTGACAATATTAAAGTCCCCAGACCCACATTTGGAAATGTCTGCCTCTACTTGATTCAAGACGGGAAGACAGCTAACTGGAGACTTTCTAATATGCTAGTATTTAAATAAACCATCAAGAGTAAACTAGACAAATAAATCTCATTTTCTGTGGCTCTCAAAGAACATTTCAGAATTGGGGAACACATTCCCTCTGGTTGCTGATCCTATATTTTTTTCTTCACTTAGAGGATTGTTATAGAACAATATGCAAAATTAAAATTCTCTTAGAGAGTTGTGGGTGTAACATTTTCCCTTTAAAACTTTTAGGAAAACATTCTATAGCCTAAAATAGAAAAGGGCAAGTAATAGAAGCTTCAATCGCACCCCTCCCCCACCTCGTGAGAATGCAATCTATGAATTGTAATTTAATTGAGAAAAAATGCGATTATATAACCAAATTATTCCAGCTATAAGACAGAATCTTTCTTCATAAAAATACCTCATTCTCTGACCTAGTGATGGAGCGAGAGTGGGTGTTGGGACACAAGGATTCTTCCCACTCCCCTTGTACATCCCACATCAAGAAATGACTAGCCAACGGGCCACAGTAGGACTGACAGTGCACACACTGTGTCAGTCTCTGGGGCTACTATTGGTTCATGACCCACTGCAGGAGATCCTAAGCAATCTTTAAAGCTGGTGGGGAAACTCCATTAGCCAAGCAGCCACAGATCATTTGGACTGAAGACAGCCACAAATGAGTAATCATTGCTTCAATTTACTCCCTGCATATAATTTCCAAGCCCTGGTGGACATGTCACACATGACTCCCCTCCTCCACACCCCAAGAAAAGGCATTTCCTCAAAGTCCTAACTCGTGTATATTTTCTTAATTTTAGAAAACACAACTTTATTCAACCTGTGAATAGATAATGAATCCAATATTAAGTGATACTATTAGCTTCTGCAATTTAAAATAATAAAATCTCTGAGATTTCTTCATTTAAAATCTTTTACTTTGTTCTCATTCATATACCTGAGTTATATAGCTTATAATGAGTATCATATATGCATAGGGCAAAAAAATTCTATATACAATAAATATCTGACCTGGGTGACAGAATTTCTGTACATTGATGGATTGGTTTATGTAAATGAAGTGGGGGGTGAGATTGGAGAAAGATCACATGTTTTAATTATTAAAACAATCAATTGTCCTGACTGGGTTCTTTTCTCTCTGAATGTTTGTATCATCCAGGGAAAATATATAATTTTGCCATAAGGTGAGGTATACACTGTAATAAGATTTGGGGGGTGGTTATCTACGTATGAAAAAAACTATTGGTGTCTTTTTTCTGTTTAATGCTATACAGTGGTCTAAAGGAAAATATAAAAAAGTCTTCCATTTCACATAGAAAATTTCCAGCTTGAGAGAAAATACTGTTTTTAAGAGGACTGGAAACATTCTTACTTTGTAGCTCGGGTTAGTGTTTGGTTGTGTTGCTACATTGTTCATCTTTGTTTTTATTTTTTTAACATCGTAAACACTGCTCTGGTCATATCAAGTTTTTTTTCACTATTTCCACACTGGATGAAGAGGACCTGCTATCCATGTTGTCAGGAGAGCTCAAGCCAAAGATTCCTTTACCAAGCAATGACATGAAACTTAAACCATGCTGCCTCTAACAACAACTAAAGGTCTCCTTTGTGCTCATTAGCACCACTGTGTCAGCTTCCTTATGTTGGCAGCTTTGAATTTTGTGGAGGCAAACCCCAAAGAAAGTTGTTACCAGCCTATATTCTACAGTTCACAGGCTCTCAAAAAGGACACATTAAAACAGTTAGAATCCCCAGGGCAAATGGGGAGATTAAGTATCCTTCTCCCTCTACAGAAGCCCCAAGCAGACAAAGCTTGGTATTGTGTATTCAGTACACTATCTCTTTCTGTTGCTGAAGTTTGCTATTGTCCTGCAAGATTGGAGTTTACCAAGTGTTTAGGGAGCTTTCCGTAATGGTTCACTGGCACCACCATTGACAGCCATCTGAGTGTGGGAATATTTTAAAAGGACACGATGCCCACCAAATGATTTGCCTATTAGAGTAATTCAATGGCATCTTAGCATGCTGGGGGAGGGAACTCAGGCAGGTTATACCATCATCTATAGAAGTCTCATCTTTCACAAGAATACAAATTACAGCAAACCAAGTAAAGAACTGAACTACTCCCTAAATGAAGACTAAATACGTCATATTCAATATAACATAAAATATATACATCTATATACAGCAAACATCTATGCACGCGTCAATCGTTGATGACTTCTTGCTGCACTATTATCCATTCTGAGGAAGAAATACTTTTTAAAAACTTTTTTTAACCACAAACGTTAAATACTTACCTTCATATACTTGGTTGAAGGTTAACTTCATGGCACCAGGCCTAAGATCAAAGGCACTTTTATTCAAATTTAGCTCCTGATTTTGCTTTCCAGATCAACACATCTGTATATTTTGAGACAATATACTGAATAACACTCTTGGGCAAACTAGTAGCTTTACTTGTGCTCTAAGAAAAAAATGAGAAATTGTCAAATATTGAAATAAGTAGAGATCAATAATTAGTATAACTAACCGGGAAGAGATCCCATTTATTCAGTCTATGAAATGGAAAGAATAAAATTTCTGATTCACAAAGTTTTAATATGGAAATTTCACAAATTAACATAGGACTATTATGAGAACAATGGCCATTGGGGAAAAAATCTGTAGATTACTTACTGAGGATAAAAAATTTTAATGAGAATTTACATTTTTAATACAACAGATTTCCTTTCATGTTGTTTGACCTTTCACATACATTTTAGGGCCATCTTTATTTCCTATTAATCCAAGCACAGTGAAAACAAGGCAGCATTGGAGCAAGGACTGAGGAAGAGACAAGTTCAAGTACTACCTCTGATAGATACAGTGTGACCTTGAGCAAGTCACTAACTCTCAATGCACCAGATAGATAGAGAGCAGAGACTGTTAAATTGCAGATCTGAATCAATAGAGAAGAAGAGTTTCCTATACCTTCAGACTTTAAAACAAAAAAGCTCACAATTTAAAAGTTTATAGTACACAGTGAAAATGTTAAATTTTATGAAAATTATTTTAATCTCCTTAATATAAATAAATTTAACATGTTCCCCATATTTTAGCATTCTAAAAATTATTTAATTTTAAAAATTACAGTAATAATATATCCGTGTGTGTGTGTGCATGTGTATGTGTGTAATGACTGGCTGCCTCATTGCTTGTAAGAATACTTATCAGATACTTTTGTTCTATTAGAGCAAGAAACCTCAGTTTTCTTGAATATTTGAAAAGATACTACTCAGTTTCTCACATATAATAATAAAACGACCCAAATTAAAACCTACCTTAAAATATTTCAGAAATGTTTCCCTAAGGAATGGTTTTTGTACTATTGACAATGTAAAAAGTAAACTATATTTGTTTGCAAATTCAAAAATCCACACTGAGCATGGTCTCTGGTCATCTTTTTTGAAAACTATTATCATTGGCAAAATTTGAGTTGTTTGGCCCTTTATAACCTTAAGCTATTTCACTACAATGTTCTTGCTTTGTCCTGGTCTGCTTTTGCTTTATAATTATTTCCTGTTGATTGAGCATGAAAGAAACCTTATCCTGACACTTTTACTACAGAGCTTTAAAAATTGCTTAAATAAGATAGTTAGAATAAGCACTCTAATTTTCTTCAAATATGTTTTTATGTATATATTTAGGATTAGCATGCATGATCTGCATGACCCAGAACATCTAAGTGATGTTTAAGGGCAAACTGAATTTAGAATATGAAAGTCCCATTGGGATTCATTAATTAACATTAGCTAATTAATGTGTTTGCTCTATTGTGGACACAGCAAAAAACTATCCTGCTTGTTCAATCATTTTCTGAATTCATGAGATAGATTCCAGGATTAATCTGAACATTGATCGGTCTTGACCTCTAAATATTTAAATGTTATCAAAAACTTAATACCATTCATTTTGAAGTATATCTAAATTTTTGTCACAATTATTTCATAAAGTTTGTTGTAATGAGTGATTTGTTTATGAAAGTATTTTTTCTATAGCTAACTAATTGGTTTAAACGTGAAAGGGGTTCACACACAGAGAGAGAATTTTTTTAAATGTCAAGTAATGCCTCAAATAATTATTTTAAAGCCACACCTTGGATTTAAAACATTTTATTATCCTGATTCAATTGTTTGTCATCATATCTTTAAAAATAAATACTGAGAAAAAAGAATAAAAATTTGTATTCAAACTCCTGTTACTAAATATTTTAAACATGTTTCAGTTATTGTTTATTAAATAAGGCATTTCACAAAAACGTTTTCCATTATCAGAGTAAGTGAAGCATCTTAAAAGTATTAACACTGATGAGCATTTGCCTAAAGTGCCTAATTATTCCCAACAAATATGTGATATTGTTCATGTGTATATTCTACTGTGGGCATTTTAGAGCAGGAAGGAATGATTGAAATCGAATGTAATCCTAATCTTTTACAGATGAGTAAACTGACAACCAGTAGTGTTATGTGAATCACCTAAGTGAATAAATCACATAGGTTGGAGAAATAAGGTTCAAATCCAGGTCTCCTGTGTCCCAACAGCATTTTTTCTATTTTCTATTATACCCCACTATCTCATACATATGTATGGATATAAAATGTAATAATAATAAACCAGATTATGATGCACTTTAGTGTACCATTTGACCCAAGATGGTCTCATTCATGTTTTCCTTTTGTGAGGTCAATGCTTTTTGATTGATTGACTGATTGTAACCACTTCTCATCAGTTTGTGGGACTCCCATTGCCCTCTATTGGTTGGGATGCATAAAATTATTTTAGAGTTTAAAGTGCCAATACATGCATTGATCTTTAGGAGAAAAGTATTGAATGTAGGCACTGAGGTTCCTAAAATACAGGTCCTTGCAGAATGAACAAAGGGAAAATTTCCTTTGGGAATAGCTGCCTTCTCTCTTAAAGATTACCGATACTTTAGCCACTAGAGGGTACCACGTACACATATTTGAGTTATCCTGACACACTCAAGAATAGTAATTTTTTTCACAGTTCAATAATCCTTCAAGGTAGTTTAATAATAATTAGGTGATCTTGTGATGTTAAATTGAAAAAAAAACACAACAAACTTCTGTTAACAAACATGACAATCAGATCATGTAGAAATATGAGAAAATGATAATGATTGTTTAAAATAAGATAAGAATGTCACTTATCTCTCTCTAGCACTATATTTAAAGTACTAATAAGCCAAACAGCCACTAGAAACCAGACTAATTCTATCATCTTTCTGTCAGGCGATAGAGTGGGGTGTGTGTGTGTGTGTGTGTGTGTGTGTGTGTGTGTGTGTGTGTGTGTGTGTATGTGTGTATTTCAGCAAGTAAGCCACTGTAGTCAGATGGTAGAGTGTACAGAGGGGAGTAAAGTATAGGAAGACTGGACTGGAAAGGTAAGAAGAGGCTTAGTTTCAATGGCTTTAAATATCAAACAGAGTCTTTAAAATTTGATCCTGGAGATAAGAGGGAGCTAGTGCAGTTTAATTAGAAGAGAAGTGTAATGGTCAGACCTGTACTTCAGGAAAATCTCTGGCAGCCAAATAGCGAGCAGAATAGAAGCTGAAGAGACTTGAGGTGCAAAGAGACCATTTCAAAGTCAATGCCATGGTGTTGGTGAAAAGTGAGGAGAGTCAATACAGGGGTGGTGGCTTTATGAATAGATAAAATGGAATGTATGAGAAAGATGTTGTGAAGGTAAAAATGACAAGATGTGACAGTAGATTGGATAGGTGAGGGCCAGGACAAGAACAAGGTTGAAAATTTGATTGACTGGGAAGACAGTGATGCTCCCAACAATATTAGGAAAGTTGGAAAGAGAGCAGAGTTTGGAATGAAAAAAAAATAGTGAGTTCTATTTTGAATATATTACATGGGTGAAACTTCAAATTTGAGTTATCCAAAACTTAGTGAGTAATGAGGGACTGTAACTCAGGAGAGAGATTAGGACTGGATATATAAATCTGTGAATCAACTGAACTGAGATGCCAATGGAATCCATGGGAAGGAGCTAGTGAAATCATCAAGCAAAATGGTACAGAGAGAAAAAACAAAAGGGTCCTCAAAGCCCTTGTTGACAGTCATGGTTAGTGTGAAGATTTAGCAAAGGGGTTGCTATTGTGTTCATCCTTTGTTGCCAGAAAAGACCATTCCATCAGAGAAATGATGACATGATTTGCACTTGACTTTGTTGTGAGAGAGGGAGGGCTGTGCAGGTCACCAGCCTCACTTTCTCCTCCTGAGCCATCTGGATCCAGTGACCAGATATTCTTCAGGATGACTGGAGATGACCCAGGATGCAGTGGGAGGCTTGGGCCCTTTAGGCCAAGGTCTTTGCAGGTACTCACTTAGGGTGAGGTAATGCTCATTCACTGAATAGACATGTTTAAGAATTAGTCAGGGCATGGCACCTTTAATGAGGCAAAGAAAAGAAAGGCTGGGAGGGAAACAGCAACAGCTACTACTGATAATCACTCTGAAGCCAAGAGGGTCCAGAAGAGAGCCTTTAGGCAGGGGGCAGGGGCCCCATGGTGTCTGAGGTACAGAGTACAGTAGGCTCAAGGTTCAGGGAAAAGAAGGGGAGGAGAGGGGAAGGGACGAGAGGGGAGGGAGGGAAGGCAAGGGAAGGGAAGGGAAAGGAAGGGAGACTAGCCAGTAAAACTCTACAAATAGGAAGGCCCTAGGAGAAAATCTAGAGAAGAGTATATACAAGAAGCGAGTAAGTAACAAGATAGTGACAAAGCTACAAAGGGTTCAAGAAGGATCATGCCTGAGGAAAGGCCATTTGGCCATTGAGATCATTGGTCACTTTGGAGGGAGCCATTTCCAATGAATAATGAGATCAGAAACCAAATTACAGAACGTTTCAAAGTAAGTGAGAGGAAACGAAGCCCTTACATCTGACAGTTTACACCACACAACTAAGAATACAAAATTTTATGAGTATATATTCAAAACACATCCACAATTGTTACAAATACTCTGATTTTTTTCCCGAAGGTCTTAGCAGGTTCACAAGGACTAAGTCATTTAATTTTTAAGTTTTAACTTAGAAGTATGGATACTATTGGAATTCTTCCTATCTACAGCAGCAATATACATACACACACACACACACACACACACACACACACACACATATATATATATATATTAAAGCTTCTTAATATTCTTCAAACCCTCCAATGAGCAGCACATATGCAGGAGTCTTTGGTTTATTATCAGTTCACTTCTTTACAATGTTAAGCTACACACTATATAAATATATGATGTTGATTTCCTTAGTATAGAGATGTATTAAATCTCTCAAGTGGCACATTACTAGGACTCATACAAAGCCAGAAAATCTTCTTGGTTGTATATCAAATTTCAATTTAAAATGTGAGAATAGCTGCCTTTTGTGGAACAAAAGGCCCTTTGATATTAAAATCTTCCCTAATTATATTTTGGAGAGAAAAATTGAAGAAATAAAATAATCCTCTATACAATAAATTTTTAACTATAGATCATGATACAGGCTTGCTTAGGCTATAGAGATGTGGCCTAGAGTCAGGGAAAGGTGAGCTCCAGTCCTACTTCTGACCTATAGAGGCTGTGTGAACCTGGCCAAGTAATTTAATCTCTCACTACCCTAAACAAGTCTCTTACACTCTACATTGGTGAGTTCGCATTGATCTATATATTATCATAGGAAGCTCCTCACCAGGAGTTTTTGAGACTGACTAAATCCCATATCCAGTCAAAAACAAACATAAACAAAACCACACTGTATTGAATTAAAATGTAAAGTCCGTTTTTTAAAATGTGCTTGGGGTTTGTTTGTTTTTTATTCAGAAAAAAATTTGCATTTCTATTTGGACTCCACTGGAATATCTTCCAATATGTTGTGGATGGATAATGAATACGAGGTAAAAATGTACCTACTTTGTAAAAATACTATTTTAAAATAAAACAATATGCGCACTTGTTCCATTCATAGCTTAGTGAATGAGTAACAGCTGTTGTGCTCTGCATGCTTTGGGCTTAATGGATCTTGCTTAGTTCATCTTATTTTTTAAAATCTTTCATCTTTTAAAGACATTTCCTTAACAGTGGAACTATTATCTCCATCCACGTATAGCTTTCATTGTCAAAGTAAATGTTGAGAACAAAATTGCATTAGAACAGTACTTAGAATTGTGAACTCCAAAAAGGCCTTTGTCTACATGATAAATGATTTAGAATGTAACATAAATGGGGGGGGGGGATTTTGTGAATGTTTCAGTGTTTTATAGAAATTATTAGTTAATGGTCTAACATCGAGATGTTATGGTGAATAGACTCTTGGGCCTGGAGTCAAGAAAGTCTATGTTCAAATCCAGCCTCACAAACTTCCTAGTTGTGTGCCCCTGAGAAAATCACTTAACCTCCTTCTGCCTTGGTTTCCTCATCTGTATAATGGAGATAACAGCACTTAACTCCCAAGGTTGTTTCGAAGAACAAATGAGACAATATTTGTAAGATACTTAGCATAGTACCTGGCATATAGTAGGCACTTAATAAATTCTTGTTTCCTTCTTTACTTCTTTCCTTCCTTCCTCCTTCCCTTCCTTCTTTCCTTACTAGTAGGATGGCTAGAAGGTACCACTCATCAGCAGCCACAGGATAGTAATGTATTGCAATTTTTGTCTCTTACCTGCCATTAAGGTTAGAGATAGAAATAGCTATAGACATAGATAGAGAAATAGAATGGATATCACTTTGTGGCTGACTTGTCTTCTTGGTAGGTGTATTATTTTCCCCAATTCATTGGTATTTTACCACCACACTAATTACTCCTGGGAAAGTTGCTAGTTATAAATATGGCTATGAACTCAAAGCCTAAAGATTATCTCCAGCAAAGCAAAGTGGAAGGAAGGTATCCAAAATACAAATATGATGCAGGTAGGGACGAGGTAAAGTGGTATTCACACAAAGAAAAGGGAATGTTAAGCAATAAAGAATTGTAGAATGATTAGAACAGAATCCAGCTCCATTCTGAGAGATCTAATACAGTGGAAAGGTACATGATATGCAGTAAAAAGACCTGGATCCATAATCTTAGTTACAAGGTTGCTATATTTATTTACTGCTGTAGATTGTATGTCTACTCTGTCCCACTAATATACCTTTCTATTTCTTAGCCCATACCAGATAGCTTTGAGAATTACAGCCTAATAATATATTTTAAGATCCAGTACTGCTAAACCCCCTTTCTTTACATTTTTTTCACTTGTTCCTTTGATATTCTTGACTTCTTATTCTTCCAAATAAAGTGTGTTTTTTTCTAACTCAATAAAATAATTTGGGGTAATTTAATTGGGATGGTATCAAATACATAGATTAGATATAACTGTCACTTTTATTATATTGGCCCTGCCTACCCATGAATAATTAACATTTCTTCAATTATTTGAATCTAATTTTATTTATATTAAAAGGGTTTTTTTATTATTTTATTCATATAGCTCCTGGTTTGTTGGGGTTTTTTTTTAATTTTTTAAAATTTATTTATTTTTAGTTTTCAACATTCATTTCTACAAGACTCTGAGTTCCAAATTTTCTCCCCATCTCTCCTCTCCTCCCACCCTGAGACACTGTGCATTCTGACTGCCCCTTCCCTCAATCTGCTCTCCCTTCTGTCACACCCTTCCTTTCCCTTATCCCCATCTTCTCTCTTTTCTTGTAGGACACGATAGATTTCTATACCGCACTATTTCTTATTTTCCAGTTGCATGCAAAAACAGTTCTCAACGTTTGTTTTTAAAACTTTGAGTTCCAACTTCCATCCCTCCCTCCCTCTCCACCCATCCCCACTGAGAAGGCAAACAATTCAATATAGGCTATACATGTTCAGTTATGCAAAAGACTTCCATAACAGTCATGTTCTGAAAGACTAACCATATTCCACCCCATCCTAACCTGCCGCCTATTTATTCTATTCTCTCTTTTGACCTTGTCCATCCCCAAAAGTGTTTACTTCTAATTACTCCCTCCTCCCATTTGCCCTCCCTTCTATCATCCCCCCACCTCACTTATCCCCTTCTCCCCTATAGTAATGTAGTGTAACATTGATTTTCATACCAAATTGAGTGTGCATGTTATTCTCTCCTTAAGCCAAATGTGGTGAGAGTAAGCTTAACTTTTTCCCTCTCGTTTCTCCCCCTTTTCCCTCCATTGACAAACATTTTCTTGCCTCTTTTATGAGATAATTTGCCCCATTCCATTTATCTCTTTCTCCTTCCAATATATTCCTCTCTTACCCCATAATTTTATTTTTTTAGATACCATCCCTTCCTATGCAACTTACCCTGTGCCCTCTGTCTATATGTAGATATATGTGTGTATGTGTGTATGTATATAATCAACCCAACTACCCAAATACTGAGAAAAGTTTCAAGAGTTATAAATATTATTTTTACATGCATGAATGTAAACAGTTCAACTTTAGTAAATCCCTTATGATTTCTCTTTCTTGTTTACCTTTTCATGTTCCTCTTGATTCCTGTGTTCGAAAGTCAAATTTTCTATTCAGCTCTTGTCTTTTCATCAGGTATGTTTGGTTCTCTATGTCATTGAATGACCATTTTTTCCCTTGAAATATTATACTCAGTTTTGCTAGTAGATGATTCTTGGTTTTAATCCTAGTTCCTTTGACTTCTGGAATATCCTATTCCAAGCCCTTCAATCCCTTAATATAGAAGTTGCCAGATCCTGTGTTATCCTGAATGTATTTCTGCAATACTAGAATCATTTCTTTCTAGCTGCTTGCAATATTTTCTCCTTGACCTGGGAACTCTGGAATTTGGCTACAATATTCCTAGCGGTTTTCCTTTTGGGATCTCTTTCAGGGGGTGATCAGTGGATTCTTTCAATATTTATTTTACCCTCTGTTTATAGAATATCAGGGCATTTTTCCTTGATAATTTCATGGAAGATGATGTCTAGGTTCTTTTATTTGATCATGGCTTTCAGGTAGTCCCATAATTTTTAAATTGTCTCTCCTGGATCTATTTTCCAGGTCAGTTGTTTTTCCAATGAGATCTTTCACATTGTCTTCTATTCTTTCATTCTTTTGGTTTTGTTTTATAATTTCTTGGTTTCTCATAAAGTCATTAGCTTCCAACTGCTCCATTCTAATTTTTAAAGAACTATTTTCTTCTGTGAGTTTTTGAACTTCCTTTTCCATTTGGCTAATTTTTCTTTTTTAAAGTATTCTTTTCCTCATTGGCTTTTTGGACCTGTTTTGTCATTTGGGCTAGTCTATTTCTAAAAGTGTTATTTTCTTCAGCATTTTTTGGGTCTCCTTTAGCAAGCTATTGACTCACTTTTCATGATTTTCTTGCATTGCTCTCATTTCTCTTCCCAATTTTTCCTACACCTCTCTCACTTGAATCCTTTTTGTTCTTTTTCATGGCCTGAGATCACTGCATATTTTTTGGAGGTTTTGGATGCATAAGCCTTGACTTTTATGTCTTCCTCTGGTGGTATTCTTTGTTCTTCCTCATTTGAAAGGATGGAAGAAAATACCTGTTCAAGCATGACTATAGTGAAAATGTATTCAATAGGAATGTATATGTAGATCCTATATAGAATTGTATGCCATCTTAGGGAGGGAGGGGGGTGTTGAGGGGTAAGTAGGGGGGAAAAAATCTAAGTTTTATGGTAATGATTGTAGAATATTAAAAATAAATGAAATGAATATATACATATATGTGTGTGTATGTGTGTGTGTGTATGTATGTGTATATATATATATATATATATATATATACATATATATGAAGAAAAAGAGAAAATACCTGTTCACCAAGAAAGTAACCTTACTTTTTTCCCTTTTTTGGGCATTTTCCCAGCCTGTTACTTGGCTTTTGAGTCCTTTTTCAAGTGGAGGGCACACTTTAGGGACCTATAAGTTCTCAGTTCCTCCAAAGTGGCACAGTCAGGGGAGAGGAGTTTACTCCTCTCCTGGCCTGTGTTCTGGTCTGAAAGCAACCACAAGCTTTTCTGCCCAGGATCTGCAAGTAGAATTCCCTCTCCAGAGCCTCCACCAGCTTTACCAGGCCAGTTCTCTTCCTCAACCCAAGACCAGCACTCAGGACTGAGACCCAGATCAACCACTCAATTCCCCCAAGGGTCTTTAGGGCAAGGACTGTGCTGTTGCAGTGGCTGCTGCAGTCCTGGGTCTAGGGCTAGGACCCTACCCTGCATCCTTCTCACCCAGTTGAAAGAGCTTTCTCACTGACCTTTAAACTGCCCTTGGCATTTGTGGGTTGAGAAATCTGGGAACTACAACTGCTGCCCATGATTCCTTGCCCTGAAGCCTATTCCAGTCCTCTGTGCAAATTGCCGCATGGCCAAGACTGAGCTGTGCTCTGCTCTGAGTCCAGTGTGATAGATCTTTCCTGTTGACCTTCTGTCTTGGGCTGGAAATCCCTTTCACTCTGTCTTTTTGCAGCTTCTGCTGCTCTAGAATTTGTGTAAAGTATTTTTTACAGTTATTTTATGGCTTATGGTGGGAGAGCTACAGCAGGTCTGTCCTTCTACTCTGCTATCTGGGCTCTGACCCCCTCCTTGTTTGTTTTAATAAGTGTACTTCCAGGTATATAACTGTCTAAAGATATATAAAATTAGGTCTCTCTTACTATCTCTTCTTGAACAATTTTTTTTTTGTGATATATAGGAATGCTGATGATTTATATGGATTTACTTTATATCCTGCTACTATGCTAAAATTATTCATTGTTTCAACTAACTTTTCAGTTGAGTCTTTGGGATTTTCCAAGTATATCCTCATATCATCTCCAAAAAGAGATGACTTTATTACCTCATTCCATATTCTGTTTTTTTCTATCTCTTTTTCTTCTCTTACTGTTATTTCTAGGATTTCCAATAAAATACTGAATATTGATGACAGAGGACATTCTTGTTTCACACCTAATCTTACTGGGAAGTTTTTTAGCTTATACACATTACAAATAATTTTTGCTGATGGTTTTAGGTAAATACTTTTTATCAATTTAAAGAAAAATCCATTTATGCCTATACTTTCAAGTGTTTTTAATAGAAATGAGTGTTGCACTTTATCAAAATCTTTTTTCTGTATCTATTGATATGATCATTTTTAAAATTTTATTAATATAATCAACTCTGTGAGTAGTTTTCCTTATGTTAACCCATCACTCCATTCCTGGTATAAATCCCACTTGGCCATAATGCATAGTCCTTATAATATATTGTTGCAATTGTTTAGCTAGTATTTTATTTAGGATTTTTGCATCCATATTCAATAAAGAAATTGGTTTTTAATTTTATTTCTTTGTTTTTATTCTTTCTGGTTTAGGTATAATATATTGTCTTCTTACGAACTTAGTGACCTCTCAAAGGCGTTCAGCCAGCAGAGTGCTTGAGCCAGCCCAATTGAGCAGCTTGTTAAATTTTTAGTCATGAGCATTTATACCTTGGAAATCATCAAATGCTACAAATTCAGCTCAATCTATAGTTTTGTTCGTTGTCTAGACCTAAGAAAGTAATGGAGAATATGTTAGCAATGAAGATGAAACTTAAAAGTGTGTCATGGATGATTTCATAAACATTTATCAGCACATTCCTGATTCATTCAACCCAACGATGAGTTATATATAACCTGAAAGAAACAGAAAATATTTGCACATGCTCGAGTTTCTACTCAGTCTCCAAAAGGAAATCAGAGAATATCTACAACTGTTCCAAGAGATATGGAGAGAGACCTGTTATAGTTGGACTCTTTCTACTACTGAAATTGAAAGAGGGGAATCATGGCATAGTAGAGAGAATGCTTGATTTCAGGTGAGAAGACCTGGACTCATAACCTTAGTTGTACTGCTTGCTACCTATGAGGCCTGGGGCCAGTCAGTCCCTCTGGTCCTCAAATTCCTCAACTGTCAAATAACAAGATTTGGCTACGTTATCTCCATGTTCCCTTGCACCTCTAAACTTTTTAGCTAAATTTGACACAACTGAACTTCTCTAATGAAAACTGATATAAGACTGTTTTCTGAGAACTAATGAATGGATTGGCTTATCAAGCAGAAAACAAATATTTATTAAGCGCTTTATATGTGCCAGGCTCTGTGCTAAGTGCTGGGGAAGTAAATATAGGCCAAAAGACAGACAGACTCTGAGAACCTTACATTCTGATAGAGGAAGACAGTAAGTAAAGAGTCTGGGGCAGGAGATACCCTTGACCACCTTGTGGAGAGGTTTGAGGAGTTATAAGGGAAATAAAGTATGGTCATTCTGACCTGTTCGCCAGGACTTAGAGCTATAATTTTACTGGTGCAGAAAGTTACTAACAAGGAACCCACTGCTGATCAGAATCTTTCAAGCAATTGATAGTCTAATAGAATAATGAGAGGTTAAAATGGCTTACCTGGAGTTACGTAGTCAGTAAGCATTAGCAGGGGTGGGGAACCTGTGGCCTTGAGGCCACATGTAGCCCTCTAGGCAGTAGGCTCCCCACCCCTGAATTAGAGGCAGTACTTGAACCCAAATCTTTCTGACTCCAAGGCCACCTCTCTATCTACTATAGTACATAAATCATTCAATATGATGTTCCATTTTCTAGACTAGAATCTTGCATATAAGAGGAGAAAGACTTCTCATATTCTTATTTCTAGAATGACTACATGTGCCCTGCTGTATATAGTCCTGTAGAAACTATTTTCTTTTTCCTCTGTTGTCATAAATGATAGCGCAAGGCAAGAGGAATGGGGAGGTATATTCAAAAATGAAGGTGATAGAAGAAAACACAAATTTTCAATATAAAAGAAAAGTAGGAACTAGTTGATGTTAAGATAAAATTGGTACATGACACACTTATGAGAGAATTACAGTGAGCGTGAATATACTCTAACCAAGAAGGAAGCAGATTGTTGTCATCTCTGCCTTTCTGTCACTTTTGGATGACCCGCCATGGACAGTTTTTCAGATCATTAAAATATAAATATGCTTCCTATGGTGTTAGATTTCATAAGTAATCTGTTTGGGTGATTGTTAAAGAATGTTTTCTTTGTTCTCTCTTCTATAGAGCTCTCCAGAGAGTGATGCTATGAGACAAGATCATATATTTTTTTAAAAGGGAAGAAAACCTATGTCCTGACTGAATATTGATTCTTTCCTTTTTTTTGTGCTGTCTATAATCCTATCCTATATCAAGGTTTGCATGGGAGATAAAGGACTCCCTGTTGTACAATTCTGAGCAAACCATCTCCAGATAATTGGGAAATACAACGGCAGAGGTCCTGAGTGTAGGATTTAAGATTTCATTTATTATTGTTCTTGAGAGCTTACATTGTCATTTAGAGCTCACCCACAGATCCGCATGTTAGCAGAGGTCCTGTCATTTGGCTTCATGCAGACAGCACAGCTTAAAAGACTTAAAGTCGTTTTTTTAAAGTTAAATGAAATGGTTTAGGATTCTCCATGTATAAATGTTTTGGTTTCTTCAATGTTGTTTTCAATTAAATACCAGCCAAAATAAATATAATTCTTATGATCTTTTATCTCCAATGAAACAAAAATCCTTTTACTCAAAAGAAACTAAAAATTATAATATTTATTTAATATTTGGCCAATATACTTTCATTCATTCAATAAGGATATTTAAGTGACATTGTACATTATCCCTCCAAAAAACAAATCAAAAACAGTTAGTTCAGTCATATGGACACCAATTGAATGTAACAGCTCTTTCTTATAAAATATAAAATCTAGAGATATAGATAGATAGATGGAGAGAGAGATATACATATATACATTCATACACATTTATATATGTATCTCTCTATACACTCTCTTTCCATATGTATATATATATACACACACACACACACACACACATATATATACACTCATATATACATATATAAAATATATATATATATGTACACATATCTATATCCTCTCTCTCTAAGCCATAACAAACAATGGCTCTCTAAGCCATAACAAACAACGTTATTTTAAGAGAACAAGTGGATTTTGTGGGGAAAAACAAGTTTCTTTGCACATTGCTCTCTTCTCATACTCTATGAACTCAGTGCACTCAATGTAGCCTCAGAGGCTGAGACGCAACAAACTATGATTGATTCTCTGCTGCTTGTGTTAATTTTGACCTAACAATTAACACAAAGAAAATGCTGGTCTTCCACCCGTCAGCACCACACTACTCATACGGAGAACCTAATTCTGTGGATAAGTTCATCTACCTTGGGAATATGCTTTCTAAGGATGTACATATTAGACGATGAGGCTGACGCACACATTGTCAGAGCTAGTTCAGTATTTGGGAAGCTCTGAAGGAAAATGTGGTAGAGAAGAAGTGTTAGACTGCCTACCGAACGAAAGGTCTTCAGAGTTATTGTGCTGATTTCATTGTTGTATGCCTGGGAAACATGGACAATATACCAGCAGCATGCCAGGAAACTGAATCCCTTCAATTTGAATAGATTCCAAAGATCATCTGGCAAGATAAGGTACTGGACCCTGAGGTCCTTTCTGTAGCCAAACTGGCAAGCATTCACTCTATTGCAGAGAGGGTGATTCCAACGGGCTGCCTACTTTGTTAGAATGATAAATATACGACTGCCTAAAAGACTTTTACTGAAAATTCACGCAAACAAGCACTCATATGCAGGTAGAAGAAGTAATACAAGGACACTCTCAAGGTCATTTTGAAGAAACTTTGGAATCTGTTGTGTGATGTTGTAACAGTAATCATCCACAACATACACAGTGGGGGGCTGCTATCACAGATTCTTAGATCTGCATTCATAAAAGCAAAGGCAACTTTTGAGGAGTTAGCAATCACTTTATTCAAGCACACGTATCATTCCTTTAAGCAAGCACACATACTATTCACCTAGTTCATGGGAGTCAGCACTCTGAACTTCAAAGAAAATACAGAGAAATCAAAGATCAACAGACATGGCTTCCTCTGCTTGACCATAGTCAATACATACATCACAATTCAACAGACAGGTCCAACTGTCTGACCATAGTTACCAGAGAGGGAAGCACTGACATCTGGGTTTTCAAAACTAGGGGGTTCCTTAGCAGTTTTTCAGAGTCTTCATCTGACTGAACAAGCACTTTCAGTCCAGTAAACCCCAAAATAAAACCTCACCTCAGAGTCTTTATCCACTTTTTTAGAACCATCCCTTGAGAACCAGTGCCTCATAAACAAAAAGTGTGGACCTTCCTACAAATCTTCCCAGTCCTGACAATAGGTGGGAAAGATCCTCCTCCATTACATTATTCAGTAATTAATAAAAGAAAAAAGTAAAAGAAGAACAGCAAAAGATTCTACTTTGCTTGGCCTTACAGATGTAGCAAAGGAGACACTAGCAAAAGACTGCCCAGCATGTCATGCCCCATCAAAGAAGGCACTGTGCTCTATGAGCAAAGGAGAAATGCAGTATCTCAAAAGAAAAGTGAGATGTGCATATTTAGAGACATTTACACTCCAAATGTTTATGTGGACTATTGGTACCCAACATGTTGTAGAGCCTTCAGAGCTCACATTGATCTAATTAGCCACAGTCAAGACACACTGCATTTGTCTCCAAAAGAGTGATGTCATTTTGGTCCTCTTTGGGAATGAAGGGCCAACCAACCAAAGTGCCTGCACACTTTCCCACACACGCTGCACTCATCTCCAATCTTTGCCATCGCAATGACTGTCCTCATGCCTGCAAATGCTCTCCTCTTCACTTCTGCATCTTGAAATCCCTTGTTGCCTTCAAGATTCAGCTCAAGCATCACAAGATCTCCCTCACTGTTACCTTTAGTATCTACTTTGAATATTTCTTGTATATGCCAAAAATGTATAATCAAATTGTTATCTCCACTAGAATGTAAGCCCCTTGATATCAGAGACTGCTTTTTTTCCACTTTTCTTTGTATCCCCCACACTTAGCTCAGTACCTTCCATATTGTGTGCTTAGTAAATGTTTGTTGATTCATTTACACCACAGTCATCTCCCACCCCTTCTCCAATTCTCTAATGACAAAGAAAAACAATTTTTTTTAAAAAAATCCATATATTTTACCCAACACTGTAGTCTTTCTTAAGAGTCCCTCTCTTCTCTGTGGTGAGAAAGAAAGTATATTTCCTTTTCTTTCCTACAAGATACATTGTTAATTGTTTAACTGATTAATTCTTGAGTTTTTGGTAAGTTTATTTAAAGCAGAAGTGACTACATTTACCTGTTATCCTTTATGTGGTTGATGTAAGCATCTCTTCATAGCCTAATGACAACAGTTGGCAACTCTGAATTGAGAAGGAACTCACAAATACCTACCAAAATGTGTCTTATTTTAATCTAGTAGAAGTGCAATGGAGTCAAACATTTATACCACAGAAATAGGTAAACACCACAAATCATAGTTTAATGTATTCTTTTGTTAATTGTCTATACTTTAAAAAGTGATGGAGAAAGTGTTCATAATGCAGATTAAACTTAAAAGTATATTGTAGGCTCACTTTTTTTTCTTTTCAGAGATCCACTTGTTAAACCATTACCAACAGTGAGATCCACATGGATCATCACTATGCATGTGTGTGTGTGTGTATGTGTGTGTGTGTGTGACATTTCAGAAACTTATTATTCAATTATTAATCTCAACCTCAATCTTCTCTTGCAACTACCATCAAAAGCCCCCAGTTCTAGACAGAGGTTAAGTTCCTTGATCCTAACTTCAGTCTGTGGATATGAAGCTAATCAATGGCACCCTTCATTCACCTTCTGCTTCCATATAATTAACATACAAATATACATTACAAAGCAGATGCTCTTCTGCATGAAACAAAAATCAGGAAATAGAAATAACTTGGAGAAATGGAAACTGTTGTACAATAAATGCTTGCATGCTGTATTTATAGGGGAGGAAGTTGGAGAAGTTAAACCTTTTCGCATCTCTCAAAAGGAAAAATCACAGATAATAAGTGATTAGAGAATTGACCTTAGAATCAGGAAAACCTGTGTTCAAATCTATCCTTACACACTTACTAGCTGTGTGATACTGAGCAAGTCTGTCTCAACTTCCTCAATTATAAAATGGGAATCCTAGTAGCACCTACCTCCCAGGGTTGTTATGAAGATCAAATGAGATAATTAATTGTAAAGCACTTAGAACAGGACCTAGTAAACAATAAGTGCTATATAAATATTTGTTATTATTATTATTACCTCCCAGGGCAATATGAAATAATCATATTATATCAGATCAAATGAAATAATAATTTTAAAACACTTGACACAGGACCTAGAATATCGTAAGTGCTATAGAAATATTACCTAGTAGTAAGTAGCAGTAGTATAGTGGAATCCTAGAATCCACGTCACAAAAGTTTCTTTATCCTTTGGTGACCGTACTTGCACAACCCCATCACTGATGCTGTCATCCGCCCTCAGCTGTCAGCTTCTCCTCTCATGCCACAGTCTCCCTTTTCTCCTCTTGGTACCTAATCATTCAAAAACTCCCAGCTCATCTTTCAGTTGCAAGTGAGAGGCTCCCACTTTGTCCCTTTTGACTACAATTCCCATAAGTCTAAGCAGTTACTGTGAAGCATGGCTTATACTCATTAAAATTCTTGTAATCCTCAGCAAGGAACATGCAATTATTTTCTTTTATAGTGTCTGGTCAACCCTGGAAGTCTTTTATGTTCTGCCTGCCAACATTAAAGAAGTCATAAAGACTTTTTAGCTGTGAGTGCTTCTCTGACTCTTACAGTTCCTATTATATAGCAAGCACCCTATTTCACTTATCCAGCCTCTGAGAAAAGCTCCTCAATTCGGCGTATTTCATCCTAATAATCAGTCAAAATGTCTCCGCTGTGAATGATTAGGGTTTTTCTGTGCACTCTAAGACTTCAGCTGAAACTCCCTTTCTCCTCTTTTTTTCCTTCTTGAATAGATATTCCTTGAAACATGATCTAAGCTGTGCTTTAATATCCTCCAAGAGCTGATTTATAGGGGAAGAAAGAGGAGGGGAAGAAAAAAACAACGTTGAGAGTGAGAAATTACTCACATTTCTGCACTGATGAATTCAGCTGCAAAATTCTCTAGCATAACTGCTTGGTCCTGGAAGCACTTTTATTTTGAAAGCAAATATTTTGACAATAGTTTTATGAGCACCTTGTTATAAGATAAAATTGAAAATGTAGACTTGCTGATTAAAGCCAGTTAACTGATTAACTGGTTAAAATTAGTATCAAGTAAGAATGGGTTTGAACAATGTAGTTGATGGACTTTGAATTGAAAGTTCTTGCCTGGTGACTAAAGAATTTTCATATTTTCCCAACAAAAGGACTCAAATTAAAGTGAAGTGAATGGTCTCTTTCATTTATTTACCAGAATACTTACATCATAAAATGTGATTGGAGGCTAGGTTGGATGTAGGAGTGTGTGGAGAAAACATTTTCTCTAGATTTTCTTCTGAAAAAGTTGTGTGTGTGTGTGTGTGCTTGTGCATGCTTGTGGGAAAAGGTAAAACGTGGATAAATAAATATAGTACACTTCTTTTTATGTGTGGGATCAGTCCATTGTATCTTCTCTCATCCTTCAAACCTGAATTTATTAAATATTTAGCAATGTTCGCCAACCCTTCTCCAACAAATTCTATGATTGTGACTGATGGAGGTGGTCATTGTGCCGCTTAAACTCAGCCTTCATTCATAAATTTGGGGTAGCAATGTTGGCAGAGAGCAATTTTTAAATCCTTAGGTGAAATAAGTATTAGAAGGACAGATCCATTGGCAGGAATGAACTGACAGATAAACACATGTCTAAGATTTAGCCTTTCAGTTATTTGCTTTGTTTTTAATAGATTTCATTAAATTCGATGTTCATTTAATAGTTGCAATTTTGATCCAACAAATAATTCATTAAACATGTATTATGTGCAAGATATTGGGCTCTGTGCTAGGGAGACAAACCTTTACAAAATGACAGTTCTGCCCACACAAATCACAAATCTGAAACCTCTCAAGCCGTCTAGTATAACCCTTTCATTTTACAGATAAGGAAACTGAACTCAGGGAGATCAGGTGACTTATTCAGTGTTGTACAGGTAGAAATCATCCATCAGAATTTGAATAAAGGTCTTCTCACCCTAGAACAAGAGACGTTTACGTTATTCCAGCACCTTCCCAACCTTATGTTTCACTATAAAGAGAGGAAACGTATACCAAAAAGTGTGATGCAAGACAGACTGTGGTGGGACCAAAAGAAAACAAAAAAACAAAAAAAGCAAAGCACTCTAGGAAAAACTGAGAAAGGCAAAGACACTTTTAGCTGGGAAAAATCAGGGAAAATGTGGAAGAGACAGCAACTGATCTGAGTCTTGAATCTTAAAAGGCAGCTTAAGAAAGGTGTACATTCCATGTTTAGAGACCAGTCTATGCAAATGTATTTAGGTGGTGGAAAAAAATTATTTCAGGAACCTTTTATTTTGACTAGGACATAAAATGCTTTAAGGAAAATAGACATTAGGTTAGAAAGATAAGTGGGAGTCAAATTGTGAAGGGTTCACAATCCTAGATTCATTAAAATATCTTAGTAAGTAAATCAAGAGTGGGTTAGGGAGGAAAGAGGCTAAGGGATACTGATTAGGAGGCTACTACAATTGTGAGAGGTTGTGAGATCTAGAACTCCGGAAGTACTGCGCGTAAAGAATTAGAGACTATTTTTCAGAGACTTTATGGATGTAGTACCATCAAGTCTAGGTAACAGATTGAACATAAAAGGGGATGACAGTAATAATAATATATATATAATATAATATATAATATATAACCTTAAGGTTTTAAACTATCCTATTATTCACATTTTACAGATAATGGAGCTAGGTGTCTAAAAGCTCAAATCATAAAGCCAATAAGTATCTAAGGCAGGACTTGAACCCAGATATCCTAAAAGTCAAATATGATTTTGCGATGTCATGCCTCGGAAAATTATAATTTCTGTTTGGATTATATAACATTGTGACACCTATAGGTGTAAATGTTCAGCCAGCAATCAGAAATTAGGAATTAAACAGAGAGCATAGGTTAGATATATAGAATTGCATATATCCAGAGTAGTAATAGTTGAAACCATGGGATCAAGTTATATCACTGACAAAGAGAGTATAGAGATAAAAAAGAGGCTTTTAGGACCAAGTCTTAAAGAACACTCACACAGAAGTAGAAGGAACTTCTATCCCAGTTCCTTTTCTCTTCTCCCTACACTACTCCCTTGACAACCTCCACCTGGAAGACATAGTCAAGAGAAGGTGTTGTTACAATAGAGGGAACCTAAGCATAAGATTTAACTATTCTGTTAAAAACTGAGTGGGGGAGGGGGTAAGAGGTGGCGAGAGAAGTTATGGATCCCAAAATAGCCTGGGATTTTTATACATAAGTTTTGAAGCCTGAGTGTCCTCCTCAACTTTGGACCTCCCTCATTCACCTCACTTCTGCCTCTTAGGAGCCCTTATTTTCCTTCAACACAGCTGAAGCCTCTATTTTCTGCAGGAAGTTTTTTCCTGATTCCCTAGTTTCTAAATGGCTCTCACTCCCAAAATTACATTGTATTTATTTTGAATACTTTTGTATGTATATATATGTGTGTGTGTATATATATATGTAAATATATATACATGTATAACTTTTTCCCCCTGAAGAATGTAAACTCCTTGAGGAAAAGACTATTATTTTTGTCCTTATATGCAAAATGCACAGTACATAGTAGGCACTTGTTGATTGGCTGATCATTAGAAGTGTGGTAGCATAAAAATTCACCTTCTTACAAATTAGAATACAAGCCAATAAAAGGATTTATTCTATCAAAAAGTTATGTACTAAGAGAGGGAGAAATAATAATTGACACATAAAGAAATGTTTCTACAGACCAACTAACTCAATGGCCATTTCCCACTTATGGTATTTATGGTACATAAAAGAAACATATAGTCATTTCTAGGTTCACCTCTAGTAAGCCAACCACTGGCTTTGACAGAAGTTTGTTGTGCTTCAGGGAAAGGGAGAAGGAAACAATTTTATCTGCTGCCTTGGATATCTGTCTTTTGGTTGACCTTGCACAAGAAATGAGATGTAGCAGCTGTGAATGATTTAGCTCTTCTCAGCCATACAATGATCGGAGGCAATTCCAAAGGACTCATAATGAAAAACGCTATCCACATCTACAGAAAGAGCTGGTGGAGTCTGAATGCAGATCACAGCATACTATTTTTCACTTCATTTTTGTCTTTGTCTTTTTTCATGGCATGACTAATATGGAAATATGTTTTGCATGATTACACATGTATAACCTATATCAAATTTCTTGCCATCTTGGGGGGGGGGGTGAGGATAGGGAAGAAGAAAACTGAGAATTCAACATTTTTTTAAAAATGAATGTTTAAATCATTTTCACATGTAATTGGGAAGAAAAGATATTTTTAAAAGAAATGGGATGTAGGAAGTCAAAATATAGGATTAGAAATAACTGCCTGTTTATGACCATTAATACATTATAAGTTTCTTGAGGACAGGGACTATCTTTTTCTGTCCCCAATGCTTAGCAAAGTGCCTGCTATATACTAGGCACATAATAAATGTCCATTGATTGATTGTAGTTGAAACTGGAGGCTTATTGAAGCATTACTTCACTTATTTCAAGAGGGAAAAAACAGTGTTTTCCCCCCTCCCCCTTCTACCACTGTAGTTCCCTGGCCCTGTGTTGAAGCTTTTTCAACTTCATTAAACAGCATCTACCTCTAGTAGTTCCATATGCAAAAATTCAGCACTTAGGTTACTTGAGACAAGATTTGGGGGTATCATTGGATAGTATCATCAACCTTAGGATAACAGATGGCTCTAATTACATACTTGGGGACTTGTAGATCAGGCACAACTATTGGGTAAAAAGCATGGGTGTTAGGAAGAGGGACCAAGGATGAGGGACTTGTATCAGAGCTTCCAGGGAATCCAGATTCTCATCCTTCATTGCCATATGGTATGGTGTGGAGAATCCAGATGGTGTGGAGACAGTCTTGTGTGTTGATACTAGCTTTATTTTTCTTTAAGTGTAGGTGATTCAGGGCAGGAGATAAAGACATCCGGCTCCAATGGTAGATGTACACACAGTTTGTAGGAAAAAGATAAAAGTGTAGCAGGTATCCTAGGGAATTGATCCCTTTGCAGTGTGATGGATAGGATGATATCTGGTGCCCAAATCACAGACATCGATGTTGGTGGGTAATAGAAGTTGCAATGGATTCCTACAGGGGTGTTTAAAGTTACTTTTCTCAGTGTTTGGCAAAGTGGATGGCAGGTAATTTAGGGCAGAACTTCAGATAACTTTTGGTGAACAGTCAATAAAATTTATTAACACCTGACCATAATTATCACTATCTTATCTGTTAATTGAAGACCTCTTTGGTCTGGGATGGCCATAGGAGTTTCATACAGTCAGTCTCTCTCCATTCCAGTTCATTCCCAATTCAGCTATCAAAGTAATATTTCTAAAGTGCAGATCTAAAAATTTTACTTCCCTAATACCAGTGGCTCTCTGGTATTTCCAGGATCAAATATCACATCTTCTATTTGGCTTTTAAAGCCCCTCACAACCTGGCCCTTTCTTACCTTTCCAATCATCTCCCACCATCCTCCCCCCTCCATGTATTCTGCAATCCATTGACACCAGTCTTTCTGTTATTCTTCACACAAGACTCTTCATCATCTTATTCCTTGCCTTTTCACTGACCATCCCCCTTACCAAGAATGCTCTTCCTTTACTCTCATTTCCTGGATTCCTTTAAGATTCAGCTCACACCCCATCTTTTACAAGAGGCCCCCCCCCCTGCCTTTCTTGCCTTCCCTTCTCCCCCAGTGACTTCCCTCTAAGTTGACCTCCCATATATATCTTATTTATACATTGTTGTTTCTACATTTGTCTCTCATTAGTAAGTGAGTTCCTTAAAGAGCGAGACAATGTTTTTTACCTTTCTTTGTATCCCTCGCACTTAATCCAGCACCTGGCACTTACTGAATGTTTAAAAAATACATTTTCACTGACTAGACCATATGATGCTTTTCTATTTAAAGTGTTTTACGGAGTGTAAGAGCAACAGGACACTTAGGTACAATCTCATAAAAAAGAATCTATCTCTAGTAGTTCCATAGAACATGGTGTTGAATCTGCAGTGTCTTGCAATGTATATTACAACTTGTTCTGTAAAGTGAGTGCCATTGGCAATACTGGGGGGACTAAAAGGAATATCAAGTCCTGCACTAAATTTCCTTAAAATCTTATAGTAACTGTAATATCTACTTTTCACGAGGGGAAGTCCAATACACCCAAAATTTTAGCAAATAATTACATATACATATGGAATGTAGTTAATAAATCATTTTTCAAATGTCATTTTCTTTCAATCATGAAAAGTATAATTCACATTAGAAAAATCAGTCAGTATGTTTAGAAATTGTACTCACAGTGAAGGACTGAGCTGAGAGAGAGAGAGAGAGAGAGAGAGAGAGAAATTAAGCACTGTCTATATGCTCAACAAAACTCTGAATATTCTTATAAATAAAAATATGTTGACACAAAGAATAAACACAACCAAAACAAGAAAACAAAATCTTCCTACTCTTAAATAGTTTACCTTTTAACATGGAAGGACAAAATATGAAAAAAGAACAGGAATGAGTTATGGATAGAAGGAGATGATTCCCAGCAGGTGGTCATCAGTCAGGGAAGAGGCCTCAGGAGGAGTCATCCTCAGGGAGAAAGGCACAGGAGATTGATCTGGAAGTGCATCCATAGCAGTTCCAGAAGTGCTGGGCTTTGTGTCATATAGAGCAATGGACTTGCAATAAAGAAGACCTGAGTTTGAAATCTACCTCAGGCTCTTACTAGCTGTGTGACACAGAGCAATAGCACCTACCTCATACTGCTGTTGTAAAGGTCAAATGAGATCATATATTGAAAGGCACTTTGCATTTTAATATGCTATAAAATGTTAGGCAGTGCTATATTACAAAAGGAAGTTTTCTAATTGCATCATGAATAATTGTCCACCTTTGCACATAGTGTCAGTGGGTGAAAGAGACTTCATGGGGAAGGACAATGGGGCAAAGGCACCCTAGAATCCATTCACCAAGGGTCCTCCAAATCAGTTCGTGGACTAAGGTTTACCTGCTATATATTTTAATGTACTCCATGCCTGTATTTCTATTTCTGTGGGTTAAAATATATGTAGTGAAACTGAATATATTTTCAGGTATTTATTTACTGGTCAGAGGGATTTACATTAGATGAGAAGTGAGGCATTGTTGGACCCGTCAGGTCTAGGAGTAAAAACTCCTTACAAACCTGTCACAAGGCAAGTTGAAACATAATTTCCTTTGTTCTGTTTGATCATTTAGAATAATCCATTTATGACTCATAACTTTTTATCATTCAAAGGATATAGGAGTCAAGTCATAGTCTCCCAGTGGGAAACTCCTTCTCAAGGGACAAAGAACACAATAGGAAAATTGAGTGAAGAAGATGCTGTCATTACCTTTAAACACCATCTCTCAAGCCTACCAATAAGGTATAACAATCTATACCTGCCTGTACTGGCTGTAATATCTGGATGTGTGAGGTACCATTTCTGATGGGCAGCAGTTGGCATTTCCCCTTGCATTATGGATTATCAGCTCAGCAGCATAAGTATGTTTTACCTCAATTAAAATTGAGATTAAGCCAGAATTACAGTCCCCAGAAGTTTTACCTCAAATAATAAATTTTACTTTTCACAGCTTAGAACACAGTGTTGTTGCAGTGTTACTGCTAAAAATTTAAGACATGGGTTTTATTTATAGCTATAGCACAATACATAATAATATAATATTGAAAACAGCTTTTGTAGGCACTGGGTTCATATAAGATTTTTAAACACTTTTAACTCCTTTTTCTTTGGTGTTACTAGCACAGCCCTTCATTCATATTACATAGAACTTTCTATTCATAATATTTTCAAAGCGAACATCAAGGGTTACAACACAAAACATTCACTAAAATAAAACAATGATGTTGTGAGATTTTTACACAGGAAATGAGTATGTGGGAGTTTACTAATCAGTAGGGGCTTGTTTAGGACAGGAATGGCATTTAATAAGGTTAGCCAGGACTCAATATATCTGAGGTTATAGGAAGGGTATTATGTATTTAGTATGCTTTGTTCTTTCAGGAAAGGGAGAAGTTACCAGTATATTCGCTCTGCCCTTCTATACAAGGTCAACCTCTGTAGAGTCTTTTAAAGTGAAATCTCTGGATCCCAGATTGAAAGCTTTATTGTTTAGTAGCAGTGTTGGTAACTAGGGTACCTGTTGGGTGTTTCAGCAGGTTTCCAGGTGGTTTTTCCTTCTCAGTGATTTGGAGTAGGAATTCTAGTCTCTGAGAATGAAAGCCTTTGTAAAATATTAATCATTAATAGAAATTTGAAAACTTATCCATAAAGATGTAAAGCTTAAGTTTTTTTCTGTCATAAATCTCTTTGACAATTGAGTGAAGTCCATGGACCCTTTCTCCAGAATGATGTTTTAAAATATATAAAACAAAATCTTTAGGATGACAAAGGAAACCAATTATACTGACATACATTCATCAAAATAAATGTCTTTAAAAGGTTGGCTTTGAGGAGCCAACATGGTGTAGTAAGCAGTAAGTCACTCTCACATTCCATTATTGATCTTGAAAAACTCATAAAATATCACCCCAGGAAAAAATCCTGTAACAGTGATCCCCATCAGAAAGACAGGGTGCAGCAGTCTTTTGACCTGTGAAGCTGGGGTGCTCAACAGGAGGGGTCCCTCTTGCTGTGGCTGAAGAGAACCAGGACAGGATGGGAGGAGTCCTGGCAAGCCAGTATACTGGCAATCCTCAGCATACCAGAGGGAGATCCTGAGCTCCATGGTGGTGGAGTGGGCAAGTGCCAACACCAAGACCCCCTATGTACTTTGGCACAGCCAGGGGAACTGGTAGACTTTGCTGTCCACCTGCAACTGAGTCTATCCATACTCTAGTGCATGGGTAGGAGGTGAGGAGGTGACCTCCAGTGGCCAGACCACCCCTATCTCCACTCCCACCCTACAAGTTTCAGTGTAACCCATCTAGGCTGCACATCAGCTACCACAACAACAGCCTCTATAGTCTCCAACTACCAGCACCTAAGGCCTCAGCACACAGAGCCAGTAACTAGGCACCTAGCCCCGACACAAGAAGGATGGAACAGTGCCCTCCATGCCTCAGAAGCACAGATCACCTTTAAAAGATAGGAAAAAGGTAAATGCCATGAGAAAAAAGCAACACAGAAAAACAAAGACCATAGATTCTTATTATGGGGTCAGGGATGATCAAAACACAAATTCAGGAGAGGACAGCATTGTCAATATACTCACATCTAAAACCTCAGTGGGGAATATGAATTGATCTCAAACCCAAAAAACCTTCTTGGAAGAGCTCAAGAAGGATTTTAAAAGTCAAATTAGAGATAGAAGAAAAATTGAATAATTCCTTTAAAAATACAATTGACAAAATGGCAGAAAAAAATACACTGAAGAAAACAACTCCTTAAAAGATAAAGTTGGCAAAACAGAGAAGGATGTACAAAAGCTAACTGAAGAAAATAATTCATTAAAAATTCGAATTGGGCAAGTGGAATCTAATGACCCTATGAGACATCAAGAATCAGTTGAACAAAGTCAAAAGAATGAAAAAATAGAAGAAAATGTAAAATATCTCATTGGCAAAACAATTGACCTGAAAACTAGATCCAGGAGAGATAATTTGAGAATTATCCATCTACTTGAAAGCCATGATCAAAAAAGAGCCTGAACAACATCTTTCAGGAAATCACCAGGGAAAACTGCCCTAAGGTCCTAGAACCAGAAAGTAAAATAGTCATCAAAAGAATCCAATCACCTCCTGAAAGAGATCCCAAATTGAAAATGCCAAAGAATATTGTAGCCAAATTCCAGAATTATCAAGTCAAGGAGGAAATAATGCAAGCAGACAGAAAGAAACAGTTCAAATATTGTGGAACCATAGTCAGGATTACACAAGACCTTGAAGCTTCTACATTGAAAGATCAGAGGGCTTGGAATATGATACTCCATAAATCAAAGGAGCTTGAATTACAACCAAGGTTCAACTCAGCAAACAACTCAGCAAAACTGAGCATAATCTTTCAGGGGAGGAGAAATGAAATAGAGGACTTCCAGACCTTCCTGATAGAAAGACCAGAGCTCAATGGAAAATTTGATCTTCAAGTTCAAGACTCAAGAGAGGCATAAAAAGAGGAAAGGAAAAAAATGTTATTCAATAAGAGCAAACTGTTTCTATCCCTACATGGGAAGATAAAATTGGTAACTCTTAAGAACTGTATCGTTATAATAACATTTAGAAGAGATACATATGGACTGAGGGTATGGGTATAAATTGACTGATGTAATGATAACAAACCTAATAAAGTGGTGAAAAAGGATTGTGATGGGAGAAGAGGAAAGGAGGAGGAAGAAAAGGGTAAATTATAACACATGAAGAGACACAAAAACATATTACAGTAGAAGGAAAAAAGGGAGGTAGATGAACATTGTTTGAACCTTACTCATCAAATATTACTCAAGGAGGGAATAATATACTCAGGTATAGAAATCTGACTTTCCCTATAGGCAGTAAGAGGGAAAGCGGGAAAGAAAAGGGAGAGGGGTTAGAAGGGAGAGAAGTAGTAGTAAGGGAAAAAGGAGGGAAGATTGAAGGAGACAGTGGTCAAATGAAAACTCTAGTGAGGAGGGAACGAGGAAAAGGGGAGAGAAAAGCATAAATGGGAGGAGTTTTTGTTGTTTTGTTTCTTCTTTCTCTTGTTCTAATTCTTCTTTATATCATGAATAATGTGAAAATACATTTAATATGAATGCATAAGTAGAGCCTATATCAGACTGCATGACATCTTAGAGCAGGGGGAGGTGAGGGAAGGGAAGAAAATTTGAAATTCAAAATCTTATGGAAGCAAATGTTGAAAACTCAAATAAATAAATAATTTATTTTAAAGTTCATGGGTTTCTGTTTAAGAACCTCTGAATTAACAACAATAATAACCCCAAATCAGTAGGTACTATAATAATCTATTATACTTTACAGCAATGATCAATAATTGATATAAAAAACTAATGTATGGTTAACAACCAGTAATCATTAACCCCCAAATCAAGAATTCACAATCTACAATCAAATTATGATATTTATATCAATAATCAATGATCAATAAATAATGTTCAGTTATAATATCATTCAACAATCCAAAATAGACAATAATTTCCCTTTTGTTCACATATATCCATTACATAAGTGAATAGACAATGGGTTAGTTGAGTGAGGAAAACAGTTACCTAGCATCTCCAGATGAATTTCTGATATTTTAAATATCTTAAGATCTAAGAAGAAGACAACAATGTCTTATTTCAACCTTCAAAATTGACCTTCTCTCTTATTTCCATTTCCTCAGTCTTTATATTTAATAAATACAATATAGACATCAATCGGCTTAAAAGAGATACAGCTATTTCCATGTACAATAGAGAGAAGTCAAGCATCCCCAAGGAATCAAGCTATGTATATATTTTTTTAAATAGAGAATTAAACTGAAATCGAATGGCCTTTGTGCATCCTCATAAAATCAGGTGGTTGCTTTTTAGTTGTCCTTTTTTTCTTTTCCCATATATTTTGTCAAATTATGGATACTTCCAAATCAAACAAAAATAGAGAAAAATAATATATTCACCACATTTGATTTACAGTTAAAATATATAGAATGATGCCAAACTCACAAATTGGAGCGGGAGGAGGGTTGATGCATTAGATTATCACATTTTACTATCAAGGGTATCATATCTGTATGATCCAGAAGAATCACACTGGTTGCAAACAACTTATCTCTATATAAAAGTTCAAGGCTGGTTATTTAGCAAACAAAATTTAAAACTTGTCATGTCTTTACCACTATGTGTCTCAGTCAAATCCATTGTATCAATGGAGAAACCTACATTTCAAGCATAGATTCTAAGTATTATGTGCCTACAATTTTTCTTAAGTTGTTCTGAAAGTTAGGTCTATCATGGTTATTGTGAATAAGGATGGGAGAAAGTGAAGAAGAAAGGAAGCATGAGAGAGAAAAAGAAACACAAGTCAGAACAAAATAAGAAAGGTATTGATAGAAAACCAATTGTTTGAACAGACTATAGCTTATTCAGTAGGGATTCAGAGTGCTAGAGGGCAAATCACCAAATTTCATACATATATACACATGTGTATATATGTTTGTATGTATGCATATACATTTATGTGAATAATATGCATGAAATAAACAACCTCTTCAGTACAGTTTTTCTTATAATCAATGTAGGTTTTTAATGAATCTGAAATTTTAAAGTCTAAAACCAAATTTCCCATTCTCATATTTTAGATGATCAAGGATTTCTTGACTTGAGAATAGAGATGTTTTTAATTCTCCCTAGATTTTCAGCTGATTGCTCTTCTCCTATAGGAAAATTTTTGAAAGATTTTCCACAAATAGTCTATGTAGTTCCAGATTTAAAGAACAGTTTGTATTTTAACTACATGAGGGACTGGGACGGTCTTAAAGTCATGAGTTCAAATCAAGAAGATAGATTTTTAGGCCACAAAGAACAAGCAATGTTAATAACAGGCATTGCAAAAATATCTTAAAGGTTATAGGTATCTGGAACAGGCTAATTCTTTAAGGACATTAAATTCCTACACCTGAAAAGTATTATCTTTTTAAAGCTAGGAGTACATTTCTTCTTTTGTAGTTCTATTCTAAATTAAAAGTGTTTTGCTTTAAAATAATAAGGTTATAAATTCTCTGATTGCATTGTTTGATACAAAAAATTTTAATATAAGCATAGGCTAAAATTACATTAAGATTTGCATAGCACCTATGTTGTAGCTCACTCTCTAAAAGCCCATCTAGCCATGCTCCCCTTCAAGGCATCCTGAGAAGCTAGAGAGTCTTCTCTACTGCCACTGTCTTCAGATTCTACCAGTGCCATTTAACCACTTAATATCAATTTGTTCAGCCATGTCCCCCTCTTTATGACTCCTTGGTTTTCATGACAAAGATATTGTCGTGGTTTGCCATTAATTTCCTTTTCCAATGGGTTAAGGCAAAAAGAGGTTAAGTGACTTTCCCAGAGTCACACAGCTAGTGAGTGTCTGAGATAAGATTTATATTCAAGTCTTCCTAACTCAAGACCCAGTACTCTATCTATTGAGCCATCTAGCTACCCCTAATGTTAAACAGCTTTAACAAAAACACATTAAGAACAGAAGTACAAACATTTCCCCAGAACTCATTTTCATTATTCCATCTGAGTCTTTGGGGAGAGTGAGTTAAAATACAGCAGATTCTATATAGCATGGATCATACTAATGGTAAAATCATAATGAAGTTCAATATATGTGTATACTCTATAAAACAATTAAGTATTATATGTATTTAGTAAAGCTATTTTAATTCTTTGGGTTTATTTTTCCTCATGATATAATGGTATTATCATATGCAATCATTTTGACTTCGTTTTTGTTTATTTTTCAAGACACCAATACTTCAGATCAGCGAAAAAGTTGCTTTCCTCTCTGAATTCTTCTATGTTCTATTCTTTTGAGTCTGAGTGAATGAAAAGAGATTAGTAACTGCTTAAAATGATTTTATAAAACCTAGATTTTTGAGAAGCATACAATACATTCACAGAAAAATGTCTCTTCCAAAGTTGAAGTATATATAGGAAGTTACTTTCAGATAGACAGGTACAGATAGCACAGAGAGGTAGGGATAAGGTAATCTTTTTATCTGGGTTGATCAAGACAAGACAGCAATTTTTTTTTTCAGAAAAGACTCCAATTCAATTACAAATACACACAGAAAAACAAAACAAAGCAAAAAAATTCCCAGCTGCACCCAGTGCTTTCTAGTATTTTGCTAAGAAACATTTTCTTCTCACACATTCAGTAAAATATAATCAAGACGCAAATCTAGATGCTTTTTGATCTTAAGTGCCCTATCATACTAGTTAAATCTCAATAGATTAATAAATTACATAGATACTGAAGCTCTCTTTCTGGAACGAACTTAGAAAGGACACAGGAGGGACTTGCAGTCACATCACTGTATGGTCCAGCTAACCTCTAGGTAAGAAGTGTCAGTTGAGGTAAGAGAAAAAAGAAAAAAAGAACCTGACAGATCCAAAAGTCAGAGATACACAAGGATGAGATTGGAGGAAGAGTACAGTGGGAAATATAGGTGATTTGCAAACAAAAGATATAAATAAAAAATTCATTTAAAGGGACTGTTGGAAAATGTTTCCATTCCATGATTTTGGTGTGGAAACCAACCTCACTCTTAATAAACATTTATTTAGCACCTACTATGTGACAGACACTGTGCTAAGGGGTGGGGATATAAAGAAAAATAAAAGACAGTACTTGTTTTCAAAGAGCTCATAATCTAATAGGGGAGAAAACATTCAAATAACTATGCACAAAATAATTGGAAAAAATATTTGCACACATAAAAACTAGGAAACAAATTCTTCTAATCTGCTTAAAATCTTCTAAATGGAGAGTTTCAGTGGGCTTTTTATTATTATTCAAATTTCCTTTCCCTTACATAGAAAGGTCTTTCTCTAGGTCATTCTTAGAAGTTCTTGTTTGTCTTTGAAATGATTTAATTTAACCAATAAAAGTTGGAGTTTAAAGCATAGGTTAAACTGCCCCTCTTACCCCTAGAAGCAAATTATGAATTCTTTCAATTGGTCCTTCATTTGGGGCAATTTTTTTTGTATCATTGCTTGAACTAATGGTACTTAGGGTTTTTGTTCTTGTTTTTTGTTTTTCATTTGTCATGTTCTTCTAGGAAGCTTATGATCTTTAAGTAACTCCTATATATCCTGTCTTCAATGTCAATGTGTTTTGCTTCTACAGAGATTGTGTTCTTTTTTTTTAATTGTCTTCTTCCAGACTGTCCACTTCAGTGTATTTGTATTGATAATCAGTTGTTATCTCTATCTTCTGTCTTCTCAGATTCAAGCTTTTCCATTCTGATCGTTATATCTTCTACATAGACCACATATGCCTTTTGTTCCTTTATTACTTCTCTCAGGATTCTAATGTCTCTCATAAAATATTATGATACATCCTGCTGTGGTTCCATGTACTCTTGAAAATCCTGTAGGATTCTGTGTTTCACTAGATATTGATTTAACTTCTTTTGCATTGCAATATTTATTTAGAAAAGTCTGCTAAACCTTCTGGAAGGTTTAGTAGTCATTTTCTGTTCTAATTTGAGTGTCTAATCTGTTGATTTGTCTGCTTGTACTCTAATTTTTAAAATGAATTTTCCTCTTCTTGAGATCATTGGTGGCTTAAGATTCTCCCCACCCTCCTCATATTTCCTCACATTTCACTTTCTGACTCCTCCCACTCTGAGGATGAATTTACCCTCAGCACTCGAATTCAAAGCTTTCTCAGCCTTCTTCCATATTGAGGAATTTACTTTCAAGTGCTTCATTTCTTGGCCCAAGCAGCCTGGAGATGGGGTGGGGTTGAAGAAAGGGGCCCCAGAGGAATCAGATTTGGCTCCTACTGGATTGCATATCCTTTTTCTTTAGGCCTAATGTAGCCATGCGTTCTTGCCCCCTCAATCAATTTTCTGTTAGATTTTGAGTTTCTCTTCTTCTTTTCACAGAGTTAAAGGAAGAAGGGATGGACATTCTGTACATAGCTTCTGCCACTCAGGAATCCCCTAACTTAGGCACCAACCCAGGAAGGAGGAAATCCAGTCACCACCTCCCATATGTCCTTCTCCACTTCACATACTTGAACAGAGTCAATGTTCACTGTTTGTTAGAGGAAGAACATAAGCATATGTACTAGGAGAGAAATCTCTAAGTGGGTCCCAAAGCAAAAGTCTACAGATTAATTTGTGTACTCTGTTAAAGCTGGAGGCTGGCAGTAAAAAGGAATGCCTTCATATTTGGCATTCAATATCATTAATTTATAAGGTCATTACCTTGTTGAGGTTTTTGCTTTCATATCCTCTGAAAATAATTGTAATCATTCTACCTCTAGAGTACAATTCCTATTTGGAGGATTATTTGAGAGTTAGGGGGGACTAAAAATCTTGGTCAAGTAATTTAGAAGTACTTTCAGTACTTTTTAACCCATTTCTTAAAATTATAAAAATGCAATACATTTATTTTAGTTTTCAAGAAAAACAGATTGTCATTAGGGAAGACAGAAATATACTTGCTAAATAATAAATACATACATGTATTTATTACATATAAATATGCATAAATAAAAAAATTTGATGAGATACTGGTTTGGAAATCACTGCCTTTAGCTATGTTTCAAGTTTTTCTATACTCCACTTGGTAAACCTAACATCTTTTTGTGTGGTTTCTTTTACTTTTTACTATTTTTTCTAATGAAACTCAAACCAGAAAGCCTACTGGTATGGAACTCTTTCCTCAGTTATAGAGATGAGTGAAGACCAACGTGGAGGTGTCGAGAGCAAGAGAAAAGAGAAATCAGTCTCTTCAGTTTTGTCAGTTCTTTTGATTTTCAACTTTCAGAGGGAATACAAGTTAAGCCAACTTCTCTTCAGGGTCACGAAGTGAGAAAAACTGGGAAGAAGATGACATGTCGAATTTTAATCATGTCTTTATTTCCAACTTCATACACTAGAAATATTGGGGAAATTTGCCCCTTGATTGAGATCTAGGACTCTCTCTTCTGTTTGAGCTGAGTTATTTTACTCCCAATGGGAAAACTCCTTCCATCTCTCTTGTCTGGTATATATTCTCATATATGTGTGTGTTTGTGTGTGTGTGTGTGTGTGTGTGTGTGTGTGTGTGTGTATACTTTCTCTGATTTCTGATTTTCCATTGACTTAGAAAATGGATTTCTTTACTATTTGTTATATATATCCATTATGAGACTGGTATTTGGTGTGAAGGAAGTTAAATCACAGATATAGAAGCTGAAGCTCTCTTTCTCCATTGGGAAATAAGGATTAGGAGTTTAGCTTGAATCTAAAAATTATATGCCCTAGATTAATAATATTTAGTGAATTTATATCTATTTCCTGTTAGATAACTCTAGCCTAATACCCATCCTCTCTCTCTTATTGGAGGAGCAGAGAAACCAACTCTTGGCGACAACCTCCTGTTTCCTCTCCTGAAAGGAATTAAAGTCTCCCTTGGAGAAGATTAGAGGGAGATGTTAGAGATATTTATTCTTGCTTCCTTGCAAGCTCTTCACACATACACACACACACACACACACACACACACACACACACACCATACACCCCTCATTACACAAAATTAACTGATGAAAATTATGTGTACTTTCAAACATATCTTATTTGGTATTTCCAAATTCTGTCCTCTATCCTAAACTCCTCAAGGAGTTGTTCTAGAGAAGCATAAGGAAAGGAAGTGAGGGAGGAGGAGGAGGCAATTAGAAGCATTATTAAACTTGTTCAGTTATTTTTCAATCATGTCTAACTCTATATGACCCCATTTGGAGTTTTCTTGGCAGAGATAATGGAATAGTTTGCTATTTCCTCCTTCAACTCATTTTACAGATGAGGAAACTGAGGTAAACAGACTTAAGTGACTTGGTCAAAGTCATACAGTTGCTAAGTATCTGAGGCCAGACTTGAATTCAGGAAGACTGGTCTTCCTGAATCCAAGCCTGGCACACTATCAACTATTCCTTTTGACTACCTCATTATCAGATTAAAAAATAATAAAAATAAAAACTAATATGGAGAGGAGATTTTGAATAGATAAAACTCTGCCCTTGGGTAGAGAGATGTGGTGGATAACCTATTCTTTCTCCTTTTTCTCTCATTCTTTTAGTACAGACATCTCCAAGTAGGGTTTGGAATCTGGTAGTAGTAGTTAAGAGATTATAGAAAGAAGAGTATTGAATGGAAAGGAAAGGGATCTTTTTGCTTAAGGATATGTCAGATTAAGGGTTCTTTTAGTTGTAGAAATCAAGGAACCAGAGTCAAATGGATATGATAACTAGATGTGACAAATAAATACTATAATTTCCTTTATTTGCTTGTTCTACAATATATACTTCCTTTCTATTTTCCCATGCTCCAGCTCCACATTAAACAAATTATTTTTTTAAATGTCTGCATCATTTTACAATAGCTCTTCCTGCTAACAAAAGTAAGTAGATAGTGTAACCCAATTTTACAGGTACCTGAGACTCAGAGAAACTAAATGATTTGTCAATGATCATGTGGAGCCAAGTCCAAGGCATGTTTAAGAGGGATCATAATGAGTTATATTTTGGACCTGTTGACCCTGAGATGCCAACAGGATCCAAAAAATGTCCTGGAAGCAACCAATAACCAATAATGGGCTAGAATTTAGAATTGAAATTATGGCTGCATATGAACTTGGAACCTTTTACACAAAGATGATAGTTGAACTTATGGTAGATGAAGTTACCAAGAGAAAGCATGTTGGAAAAGAAAAGGATCCAAGAGCTCTGGAATAATTATCTATTTAGGATATAGAGAATGAAGGATGAAGAGAACCAGAAGGGATTATCTCACATAAATCATAGGAGGAAAGTATGTCTAGAGTATAGCCAGAACTATACAATTGGATGAAAGGTGGAAAGAATATATGATCGTGCTGTATTTATTATCTGTTGATTTTGATTTATCATCTCTTGGTAACCTTAAAAGCCCTCCTCAAACATGGAGTATCTCATACAAAAGCAAACAGCAGGACTGAACAGATGAACCAATTGAATGTTTCACTGTATCCATTGAAATGAAAAAAATTAAAAAGATCTAGAGAAAGTTCTTTAGCATATTGTGTACATGCTCTGACAAGATAACATGGGTTAACAAGAATATACAATTTCAGAAGATGTACAAGATATTATGACATGCATTAATACAGAAAAATCCATGCCAATTAGAAAGCACAGATTCTTTCAAATAATAAAATATTCCTTCACATGAAGGAGCCATTTGAATCCTTCTCTACTCATTTCCCACCTGGTCGCATTCCTATTGAAATTTTCTGACATCATCATACATCAGGAAGCTCATAATTGGGAAAACCTCCTCACCTTACAAAAATCAAATCAATTAGCCTTGGTAATCATACCTCATCATGGCTTTCTACCTCTCTGATTGGAGGGTGGACCCAAGAACCTCCATTTAAGGAAACTCAGTGCAGATATCTCCTCATTTTCCACCTCACTACACTACTTTGGGACTTTTCTGACTTCTCCGCTATACCCCATGGTACAATTCAAGTCCAGCATAGAATAACACCCCATGTCCATCTCATTGATATGTTTCTTGAGTGGACATAGATTTGTGTAATTGTTCCACTGTGTCATGTTATTTATGGGAAGGCCATAGAGGGGCATGATTTTGAAAGCATTCTGGTTGCTTGGCAATTGCTACAATTACTTGTGTCATTTTCAGGAAAGACACTATCCTCTAGAAAAGAGTGGTATCATGCTTACAAGTACTCCAGTGGTTTATTGCTACCACCATTACCTTTGTTATGTATAGGGATTGATCATGAGTGTACAATAATGATGACCATGATGAAAACATATCTATCTAGTTTGTATATAGCTAGTTGTCAAAACAGTTTCGGAACCAGGGACATCTGAGTTCAAATTCAGCCTCAGACACTAGCTAACCGTGTGACCCTAGGCAAGTCACTAAACCTCTCTATGCCTCAATATCCTCATCTGTAAAATCCAGTCCAATAAACATTTGTTGTTCAGTCATTTCAGTCATGTCCAGTTCCTCATGACCCCATTTGGGATTTTCTTGGCAAAGATGTTGGCAAAGGTACATATCCTTCTGCAGATTATTTTATAGATAAGGAAGTGAGGCAAACAGGGTTAAGTGACTTGCCCAGGGTTACACAGCTTTAGCAAGTGTTTGAGGCTAGATTAGAACTCCTGAAGATGAATCTTCCTGACATCATGCCTAATACTCTATCCCAGATGTTCCCAAACTTATTTGACTTCCTGCCCCTTATTAGTCAGGAAATATACTTTCTTTAATGATTTTTAATGATTTTTTAAAATTTGATGATTTAATGATTTTTTAAAAATATGCATCATTTCAAAAATGTATATTTTTAAATCACACATCTTAAATTTAATAATTTATTGTAAATTTATGGGGTTTTTCTGCATTGAAATTTTGATGATGCAACATTGCATTATGGGACCATATAGTATCACCATATTGTAAACAAGACATTTACATGCACATATTCCTGTCAATGGCATGCTGGACTTCCCAACAATGAGTGGCACCTTTGCCTGCCAACACTTGTTTATTAAGATCTGTCAATGGACTTGACCACTGATAAGTTATAACTTGCGTTCGGTTGTGTTTATTTGGAAAATAATCACTATGGCTTTAACTCTGTCACACAACAGTTGAAACAAGTACAAAAGGTTTTTCAAAGTTTTCTCTTCTCTTCTTTCCTTATGCTTCTACCACCCCCTTATTTTTATTCAATTCCTCCCATTTGTACCCAAGGCTAATACTGCCCCCCAGATCATTCCAAACCCCCCCCCCCATTTGACAGTATTGCCCACTTTGGGAACCTATGGGTCTATCTACTATACCACCTAGCTACTCATAATAAACACTAATTAAGCATATAATAGGTGCCAGGTGCTGTTAGGCACTGGGGATACACTTAATAAAAAGAAAGTCCCTTCCCTCAAGGAACTTATAATCTAATGGGGATGGGAAACAACATATAAAAGGAGTAATGAAAAGGGAGGAGAAAACATAGAGAGATATCTGGCAGGGGGCTTCTTGTTCCATGGAGTTGAAACTAGGTGGAGCAACAGATGCAGAGTGGAGTGAACCTGTAAGTTCAGTTTCTGCCCTATATAAAGGAAGGCATTGGGAAAAGCTTGGTACTGCACACTCCAGCGCTCCAAGAGGAGAGAGGTTGTATCCCTCAAGGCCAGAGTTAGCAGGGTAATAATGAGATTAGACATGATGACAACCTGGGGGAGGGGCATCTTGTTTCATGGATTTGAAACCAAGAAAAGCAGCATTGGAGTGGGGTGAGGAAAATTAATACACCTACTTCCCAGGTTTGTTGTGAGAAGAAAATAAGATATTTGTAAAAGTTTTTGCAAACCTTAAAACACTATATAAATGTTAGTAATGATAATAATGACAATTACTATTATTATTCCCCCTGTGTGCCGTTTGTGCCTATGGGAGGTGAGAGACAGTGAGGGGTCAATCTTCATCTTGGACAGTAGGAAGATTGTGATGCCCTTGAAAGTAACAGGGGAGTTAGGAATGGGGTCAAAGGGAGAAATATAATGAGTTCAGTTTTAGACAAGTTGAATTTAAGATGTTTACTGACCATGTGAGATGTCTGAAAGGCAGATGGAGATACAAAACTATATATTAGGAGAAAAGTTAGAGCTGAATAGGTAGATCTGAGACTCATTTACATAAAGATGATAATTAAATCCACTGGAGCTAATGCAATCACCAAGTAAAGTAGTATATAGAAGGCCCATGAGAGAATCTTATGGGACTTCCATAGTTACTGGACATGATCTGGATAAGGATCCAGCAAAGCAGACTGAGAAGCAACAGTCAGATAGCCAGAAGAACTTAGAGTAGTGTTCCCAAAACCTGGGGAAATGAGAGTATCAAGAACAGGATAATCAAGAGAGTCAAAAAACTGAAAAGAAGTCTAGAAGAATTAGGATTGTGAAAAGGCCTTTGGATTTGGTCACTGGGAGATCTTAGTAACTTTGGAAGAGCAGTTTTAATAGAATGCAGAGGTCAGAATCTAAATTGTAGAGGGGTTAAGAAGAGAGTGAAAAGAGAGGAAGTAGAGGCATCTATTGTAGATAACATTCTCAAAAAGTTTAGTCACAAAGGATAGAAGCAATATAGAACAAAAGACAGTGAGGACAGAAAGGATCAAGATAGAATTTCTTGAGCATAGAAGAGACATGGATATGTTTGCAGGGAGTGAGAAGGAGCCAATAAATTGATATTAAAGATATGTGAGAGAATGAGGATGACAAAGAAAATAGTCTGTTGGAGGACGTGAGATACAACAGAATCGTTTGTGTTGGAAAAAGATTCTGTCCTGTAAGCCAGGGGTAAAGAAGGAGACAGTGGCAGAAGACATCTGAATAATATGAGATGAGGATGAGGAAAGAAGAGGGAGCTATCAATGAATGGCATCATTTTGATTTTCAAAATCCTTTTTGAGCTTTTCCATGGCCTGAGACCATTGCATATTTATTTTGGAGGTTATGGATGCAGAAGCCTTGACTTTTATGTCTTCCTCTAACAGTATGCATTGTCCTTCCTCATCCAAAAGGATGGAAGAAAATACCTGTTCACCAAGAAAGTAACCTTGTATAGTCTTGTTTTTTTCCCTTTTTTGGGCATTTTCCCAGCCAGTTACTTGACTTTTGAGTCCTTTGTCAAGAGGAGAACATACTCTAGGGACTTGTAAGTTCTCAGTTCCTCCAAGGTGGCACAATCAAGGGAGACAAGGTTACTCTTCTCCCGGCCTGCACACTGGCCTGGGAGCAACCAAAATCTTTTCTGCCCAGGATCTGCAAGTAGAGTTCCCTCTCCACAACTGCCTCAACCTCCACCATGCCACTGCTCCTCCTCACCCCAGGGCCATCACTCATGGCCAAGACCCAGATCAGCAGCTCAATTCCCCCAGGGTCTGTAGGCAGAAGGCTCCAAAAATGGGCACTACCACTACAGTTGCTGCTGCTGGCAGGGCCAGAACATGTTCCCTTCTCACCCAGGTGAAAGAGCTTTCTCACTAACCTTTGAAGCTCTTTGGCATTTGTGGGTTAAGCAATCTGGGAACCACAAAGGCTATCCGGGATTCTGCACCCTGAGATCTCCTCCAGTCCTGTCCCTACTGAGCTGCACAGCCAAGGCTGAGCTGTGCTCTGCTCCGAGCCTGGTGCAATAGACTTTTCCTGTCAGCCTTCCAGACTGTCTTGGGCTGGAAATCTCTTTCACTTTGTCATTTTGTGACTTCTGCTGCTCTAGAATTTGTTTAGAGTCATTTTTTACAGGTATTTTATGGGCTATGAGGGAGAACTTTTACAGGTTCATCCTTCTATTCTACCATCTTAGCTCTGCCCCACAATGGCCTTATTTTGAGATGAGGTTTCCAGTTGAGAAGGTTATAAGAGGGAGAGCCATGATAGGTTTGAAGACAGATGAAAAGATTTAGAAGAATTGCTGTGGAGAGTTGATAAGGGAAGTGGAAAGTTGATAACAGAAGTGTAGAAGGATCACCTAGCAACAGTGAGGGCCCATTTGAGATTGTGTAGTATAAATTTATAGTGGACTCAGTCAAAATTGTTGAGTGGTTTTCTTCACATTTCTTTAGCAGTATGTGTGTGGGAACCAAGGCAGTGGATGGTGGGAATGAGCCAAGGTTGAAATTCAGTAGGGCACAATTGACAGTATGATGAAGGGGCCAGAGAACCAATCTAATAGGACAGTGTAGGGTTGGAATAGTTCACATAAAGGTCAAGATGGTGAAAACAGGAGCAGGCATGATGATCTGGGAGAGAATTGAAGGTCACAGTTTCCATGAAGAAAAGGATTTAGTATGGAAAAGCAGAGGGAGAGATGAAAAACCAAAAGATTATGGTCAGATAAGGAGATTTCAGAGTTCCTGAATGTAGAGGTGGTGCATTTGTGGGTGATGATAACCATTTCTGTATGTGGTTGAGATGGAATAGAAGAGTAGGTCATGGGAAGTAAGTAAGTTGAGGAGTTGAGCAATTAGCAGATTTGTGGAGGAACTGAGCAATTAGTGTACTTAAATAAGTGTTGATAGGCATGTCAAAGTCCTCTAGTATGAAGGCAGGAGTTGAGGAGAAGAGAGAGATTTTGAGCCAGGTATTGTACTTACTGAGGAAGGAAAGGAAATATCTTAGGGGTGCATAGACAACAGCTAGTGGGATTTTTGATTGAGTAAAATTGTATGGACCTAAAAGGAGGAAAGGTTACTGAATGATGGAGGTAGGGGAAGAAATTGAATGTAGCAATGTGAAACAAGGAACATTACAACTCACCTGTTATGACCAGTGAGACAAAGAGAATAAGTCAAAGTGGAAATGATGGTAGGGAGGCTGGTCTTGGTGAGTGTCAGAAGATAGAAGGAGTTTAAGAGGAAAAGACTTAAGATGGAAATGTTTGTTGCATATGGAAAAGCATTCTAGAGGGCACAGTTGAAAGGATGAGTAGCATTTAGTTGAGACTTTGGGATATAGGTCTGAGGAGGATAGGAATAAGGAAATAGGTGGTGTAGGATGGGGAATGGAGTTTGAATGATGACCTAGAGAAGTTCCAAATCACTGGGTTTGTAGGGTATAACTAGATCTGAATGTATTGTTAAACTGACAATGTGATCAGGCAAAAAGCATGTACAGCATAAGAGGGAAGGCACACAGTCAAATAGAAGATCCCTGTTTGCTTTTCTTCTTCTTTTCCCTCAACAAGATAAAAATCATGAAGGAGTTGGTAAAACAGGAACTAAGTTTTATTTTTTTATTTTATTTTTTAATAGCTTTATTTATTTATTTTTAGATTTCGACATTCATTTCCACAAAATTTTGAGTTCCAATTTTTCTCCCTATCTCTCCCCTCCCCCTCACTCTATTGGTGCAAGGTCACACCTTGCATTCTGATTACCCCTTCCTCAATGTGCCCTCCCTTCTATCACATCCCACCCTTCCCTTATCCTCATCTTCTCTCTTTTCTTGTAGGGCAAGATAAATTTCTGCACCCCATTATCTGTATTTCTTGTTTCCCAGTTATATGCAATAACAATTCTCAATATTCATTTATAATACTTTGAATTCCAACTTCTTTCCCTCCCTCCCCACCCATCCCCACTGAAAAGACAAGCAATTCAATACGGGGTGTATATGTGTCATTTTGCGAAAGACTTCCATAATAGTCATGTTGTGTAAGACTAACTATATTGCCCTCCATCCTATACCTGTCCCCCCCTTTTCTTTTCTGTTCTTTCATTTGATCTTGTCCCTTCCCAAAAGTGTTTACTTCTAGTTACTCCCTTCTCCCATTTGCCTTCCCTTTCATCATATTTTTTTTATGGATATCATCTCTTCTGATTCAACTCAACCTGTACTCTCTGTCTATACTTACATTCACACTTTATATATATAAAATATATGTATGTAAGTATGTGTGTGTATAATCCCTCCACCTACCCAAATAGTGAGAAAAGTCTCAAGAGTTACAAATATCATCTTTCCATGTAGCAATATAAACAGTTCAGCTTTAGAAAGTTCTTTATGATTGTTCTTTCCTGTTTACCTTTTCATGCTTCTCTTGATTCTTGTGTTTGAAAGTCAAATTTTCTCTTCAATTCTAGTCTTTTCATCCTGAATGCTTTTCATCATTGAATGACCATTTTTTCCCTTGAAGTATTATACTCATTTTTGCTGGGTAGGTGATTCTTGGTTTTAATCCTAGTTCCTTTGGCTTCTGGAATATCCTATTCCAAGCCCTTTGATCCCATAATGTAGAAGCTGCCAAATCCTGTGTTATCCTGATTGTATTTCCACAATACTTGAATTGTTTATTTCTCTCAGCTTGCAATATTTCCTCCTTGACCTGGGAACTCTGAAATATTCCTAAGAATTTCTCTTTTCAGGTCTCTTTAAGGAGGTAATCAGTGGATTCTTTCGATATTTATTTTGCCCTCTGGTTCTAGATGTCAGTGCAGTTTTCCTTGATAATCTCATGAAAAATACTGTCTAGGCTCTTTTTGTGATCATAGCTTTCAGGTAGTCTCATAATTTTTAAATTATCTCTCCTGGATCTATTTTCCAGGTTGGTTGTTTTTCCAATGAGATGTTGTACATTTTCTTCTGTTTTTTCAATCTTTTGGTTTGGTTTTGTAACTTCTTGGTTTATCTTATAGTCCCTAGCTTCGCTGAACTCCACTCTCATTTTTAAAGAACTATTTGTTCAGTGAGCTTTTGAACCTCCTTTTTCATTTGGCTAATTCTGCTTTTTAAAGCCTCCTTCTCCTCATTGACTTTTTGGACCTCTTTTTCCAATTGAGTTAGTCTATTTTTAAAGGTGTTATTTTCCTCAGAATTTTTTGGTTCTCCTTCAGCAAGTTGCTGACTTGCCTTTCAAGCTCTTCTATTGCCTGAGGTCATTTCATATTCATTTTGAAGATACTGGAGGCAGAAGCCTTGACTTCCTCTGACAGTATGCATTGTTCTTTCCCATCTGAAAGGATGGAAGGAGATACCTGTTCACCAAGAAAGTAACCTTCTATGGTCTTATTTTTTTCCCCTTTTTTGGGCATTTTCCCAGCCAATTACTTGACTTCTGAATCCTTTGTCAAGAGGAGGGTCCTCCTGCTCCTCCTCCCCCCATGACAGTGCTCAGGGCTGAGGTTCAGATCCCCTGCTCAATTCCCCCAGAGGCTTTATGCTGAGCCATTTGGACAAAGGACCCAGGTTGCTTCCATGGCCACCTTAGCTTCCCACCACCTGCTGCTGCTGCTGCTGCTGCCTCTGCCACTGCCTGGTGCTAGTCCTGGGGGTACCCCACTCCCCTCTTCCCCAGCTGGGAAAGCCCTCCCACTCTGATCTTTGAAGTTTTCTTTGCCACTTGTGGGTTGAGGGATCTAGGACCCTCCCCACTGGGGATTCTGCCCCAGAGGCCTGTTCTGGTCCTGTTCCTCCCCATGCCGAGTGGCCAGGGCTGGGCTCAGCTCCACTAAGTGTCCTGTTGGATAGATCTTTCCTGTTGGCCTTCCAGGTTACCTTTGGCTGGAAATCTCTTTCACTCTGTCGTTCTGTGGCTTCTGCTGCTATAGAATTTGTTGAGAGTCATTTTTTACAGATATTTTGTGGGCTGTGGGGGAAGCACTAGAGTATATGCATCTTTCTACTCTGCCGTCTTGGCTCTGCCCAAGGAACTAGGTTTTAAAGGAATTCTAAGAGGCAGAATTAAGGAAAGAATGTATTGTAGGCATGGGGAATAGCCATGTTAAAAACACAGAGAAGGGGGAGGAGGTGATGTGTTATATAAAGGGAACAGCTAAAAAGTTAATTTTATTGGAAACTCTAGCGCAGGAAGGGAAGTAATTGTATAATAAATTCAAAATATAGGTTGGATACAGGTTGTGAAGATTGCTGAATGTAAGTTTTCATTTGATCCTCAAGTCAACAGAAAGTTATTGAAGTTTATTGAGTAGAAGAGTGACATGATCAGATCTTAACTTAAGGAAAATCACTGTGGCAGCTATGAGTAAGAGGAGAGGAGAGGCAGATGATTTGAAGTGGGGAGATATGAGGCAAGGAACTCCATTACATGGTTAAATCAGTAGTATTTGTTCTTTGTTTTGAAAATGACATCAGGGAGATGATGACATGACTTGCAATTGACTTTGATTTGAGTCTCACTTTCTCCTCCAGAGTCATCTGGGTCCAATGGCCAGATATTCATCAGGTGATTGAAGCTGGCCCAGGATGCAACAGGAGATTTTTGCCCTTTTAAGTTAAGGTCTTTTCAGGTTCTCACTTTGAGTGAGGCAACACCCGTTCAGTGAATTCAATAGTATAGGCAAGAGGTGAATGGCCTGAACTCAGGTGATGGCTATATAGGTGGAAAGATGGGGTTAGATATGAAAGATATTATAGATATACAAATAGGATGTTCTCACAACTGGAGTAGGTGATGTTGTGTAAAGAAGAGTGAGGATTCAAGGATAACACTTAGGTTGTGATTCTGGAAGATTGGTAATGCCTTCAATAGAAACCAAGAGTTTGGGGGGAAAGTAGATTTAGGGGAAAAATAATGAGTTGTGTTTTGAAGAGTTTGAATTTTAGATGTCTCTAGGAAACATTTTCAAATATCCAATAGGCAGAAGGGCATTATGGAACTAAAGTTCAGGCGCTGGGGTGGTATATTTAGATTCATGAGTTATTGGCATAGTGGTAATAATTAAATCCATGGAAGATGGTCATCAAGTGAGAGAATGCACACACACACACACACACACAAAAGAGAGGACCCAAGACAGAAGAAAAAGAAACCTGTACAGCTGGGGGTATGATATGGGTGATAACATGTTTAAAAAGACTTAAAAAGAGGAGGCAGATAGGTGAGAGAAGCAGGAGAACACAATTTAAGGAAATCTGGAGAGGAGAGTATATCCAGAAGAGGGTGGCCAATAGTATCAAATACCACAGAAAAAAAAAAAGATGAGGGATGAGTAAAGACCATCAGAATTGACCATTAAAAAATAATTGTTGGTAACTTTGGAGAGAGAAATTTCAGTTGAATGATGAGGTCAGAAGTGTGTTTCAAACAACTGAGGGCTAAATGAAACAAAAGCAAATAGAGGTAATGAGTACCAGCAGCTTTTCTGAGTGTCTGAGAAAGGGAAGAAAGATATGAGACTATCGTCTTATACATCTTTTCAAACTATTGCTTGAAGGAATGGTGGGATATAGTAAAGGATTTTTTTAATGGGGGGGGCAGGGACACCTTAGTATATTTAAAGACAACAAAGAAAGAAATAGTAGATAGGAAGAAGCTGAAGATTGTGTTTGTGTGGATACTGTGCTAGAGAAAATGGCTAGAGATGAGATCAAGGGCCCATTTAGAGAAACTGGCCTTGCCAAGGAAAAAGGTCACCACATTATCAAACGGTAGGAAAGATGGAGAGAGTGGTAGATGTGGTCAAGGATTTTTAATAAGATGAAGAGAATGTGAAAATAGGATACTCAGGACAAATGGCCCCGATTTTCTGAGTAAAGTAATAAGCAAGGTACTTAGCTGTGATTGTGGGGGGTAGGGAAAGCTTAAAAAGAGAAGGGAACACTTGGAAACACTTGGAATAACTTCTGTGGAAAGTGAGATAAGGAAAAAATATGGGAGGAATAAAAGGTTTACCTTGCTGCAGCAAGAGCCTAGGTGAAGTTAGATAACATAAATTTGTATGGTTGACAGTCAGCATGATAGTGTGACTTCAATTTTCGTGAAAGGAGGAGGTGGGTGGATAGTGGGAATAATCCAGGACTGTGGTTTGTGGAGACACAAGAGGTAGTAGGACATGGATGGGGTGAGGCATTCAAGAGTAGAAAAGTTTGGAATTTAATTGGTTAACTATGGGATCAAGATTGCAAAGGGGCAAAGTGAAGTCAGAGCAAGGAGAATGCCTTAAGAGAGTACTGAGGGGCAGAAAGATCAGTTAAAATGAAGGAGAATAGGTTTAGGAAGTATAAGACATACAGAGAGAGTGAAAGGACGTTATGATCAACTAAAACAGTGCCAGTTTTCTCTAAATAAGAAAGTGGAACAGGTGTAAGCATAGGTTAGATCTAGGCTGTGACCAACCTTGTATTTATGATTGAATTGAAGTGCAGAAGTAGATCATGGGATATGAGGAAATTGGGAAATAAGGAATTAAGGTATTTGAGAAAATATCAACACAAATGTTGGGTAGGAGTTGTAAAGAAGGAGAAGACAGTCAGTCAAGTGCTGAACTCCTTGCAAAACCCACTCACCTCCATCCTCTCCAGCTCCCCATGCATGTGCCATTCCAATTCTGTCCACCCTTTTCACTTGCCTCTGGAGTTCCTGTTTCATAATAAACAACCTTCCCTTCATTCTGGTCCTCTGGCTATCATACCCCTTCCATCGATTTGCTTTCACTGGCTTCCCCAAATATTGTTGTTCAGCTGTATCCAACTCTTCATGACCCATTTAGCAAGAATACTGGAATGGCTTGCCCCATGTGTCAGGAGTTGGAGTGGGGGAGAGTTGTGAGTGGGAAGAGGATGGCCAGGGATTCTCTATTATCTGGGGCAGGTAGTTGGTGCAGTGCTTGGAATCAGGAAAACTCACTTTCCTCAGTTCAAATCTGACCTCAGATACTTACTAGCTGTGCAATACTGGGCAAGTCATTTAACCCTGTTTGTCCTAGTTCTATATCTATAAAATGAGCCACAGAAGGAAATGGCAAGAGAAAAACTGGATTATCTACCTACTTTCTCCCATTCAAAAACCCTCAACTTCTTGGTTAAGAGACAAAAGTTTCACATCATCTCTGAAATCTGAGTATTTTCCCCTTTCCATAACACTTGGAAAGCAATCCTGATGTTGACCAGTTTTACCCAAACCATCCAGAAAGGGAATGAGATTTTTAAATTGAGGAACATATCTTATGTGGCTTGTTCAAGTATATTTCTACCACCACCAAAGTAGGGCAGCCATGAGAATGAAGATAAACAGAATTCACATTTACTTATGTTATATCTAAAAGACCCTTCTCTATGTCCAAACCTTCCCTCCAATAGCTTCCACTAAGAATTTCTTTGCCAATATGGCAGTACAGTTAGGGAACTGCTAATGTGGCTACTGTCTTAGAAGAAAGGTGAATCCATTACTGAAGTGTTGGGATAAGAAAGGGATGCTACTCTTTAAGAAATCTGTTAGGTGGGAGGATCCAAGATGGTGGAGTAGGAAGATACACATATGCTAGCTCCGAACCCACAGCCCATAAAATATCTGTAAAGAAGAACTCCCAACAAATTCTGGAGCAGCAGTAGCCATAGAGCAACAGAGCGGATGAGATTTCTGTTCCAGAGAGCCCTGAAAACCTGACACAAAATGTCCATCACGCACCAGACCGGGAGCAGAGCCCAGCCCTGCCTTGGCCATGCAGCACCAAGGGGAGCAGATCCAAGCAGGCTTCAGGGATGGAAATCTCCAGCAGCCAAGCAGGTCCCTCCACCCACAGGTGACAAGGGTCAGTGAGAGGGTCTCTTTGGCTGGTCGAGAGGGGAGTGGGGTGTCCCCATAACTCAGGCCCCCTCAGGAGGCAGCAGCAAGGCAGCAGCTGACAGGAGCTCCCCAAGCAGGCAGGAGCCTGGATCCATTGTTGAAGGTCTCCTCATAAACCCCCTGAGGAAACTGAGCCTCCTGAGGTGGCCCTGCCCCCACCCAAGCACCTGAACTTAATCTCACACTGAATAGCAGCCCTGCCCCCACCCAAAGCCCTGAGGCTGGGAAGCAGTATTTGAATCTCAGACCCCAAGTGCTGGCTGGGTGGATCTGGAGGCAAAGTGGGTGTGAAGAGAATACTAAGAAGTCAAGTCACTGGCTGGGAAAATGCCCAGAAAAGGGAAAAAAATAAGACCATAGAAGGTTACTTTCTTGGTGAACAGATAATTCCTCCCTTCCTTTCTGATGAGGAAGAACAATGCTTACCATCAGGGAAAGACACAGAAGTCAAGGCTTCTGTATCCCACACATCCAAAATAAATATTTAATGGGCTCAGGCCATGGAAGAGCTCAAAAAGGATTTTGAAAATCAAGTTAGAGAGGTGGATAAAAAACTGGGAAGAGAAATGAGAGAGATGCAAGAAAAGCATGAAAAGCAGGTCAACACCTTGCTAAAGGAGACCCAAAAACATGCTGAAGAAAGTAACACCTTGAAAAATGAGCTAACTCAATTGGCAAAAGAGGTTCAAAAAGCCAATGAGGAGAAGAATGCTTTCAAAAGCAGAATTAGCCAAATGGAAAAGGAGGTTCAAAAGCTCACTGAAGAAAATAGTTCTTTCAAAATTATAATGGAACAGATGGAGGCTAATAACTTTATGAGAAACCAAGAAATCACAAAACAAAACCAAAAGAATGAAAAAATGGAAGATAATGTGAAATATCTCATTGGAAAAACAACTGACCTGGAAAATAGATCCAGGAGAGACAATTTAAAAATTATGGGACTACCTAAAAGCCATGATGAGAAAAAGAGCCTAGACATCATCTTTCATGAAATTGTCAAGGAAAACTGCCCTGAGATTCTAGAACCAGAGGGCAAAATAAGTATTGAAGGAGTCCACCAATCACCACCTGAAAGAGATCCAAAAAGAGAAACTCCTAGGAACATCATGGCCAAATTCCAGAGTTCCCTGGTCAAGGAGAAAATATTGCAAGCAGCTAGAAAGAAACAATTCAAGTATTGTGGAAATACAATCAGGATAACACAAGATCTAGCAGCTTCTACATTAAGGGATCAAAGGGCATGGAATATCATATTTCAGAAGTCAAAGGAACTAGCACTAAAACCAAGAATCACCTACCCAGCAAAACTGAGTATAATGTTTCAGGGGAAAAAATGGTCTTTCAACGAAATTGGGGAGTTTCAAGCATTCTTGATGAAAAGACCAGAGCTGAAAAGAAAATTTGACTTTCAAACACAAGAATGAAGAGAAGTTAAACAGCAAAGAGAAATCACAAGGGACTCAGTAAAGTTGAATTGTTTACATTCCTACATGGAAAAAAAATATTTGTAACTCTTGAAACTTTTCAGTATCTGGATAGTTGGTGGGATTACACACACACACACACACGCACACACACACACACACACACAACACAGAGTGAATTGAATAGGATGGGATCATATCTTAAAAAAATGAAATTAAGCAGTGAGAGAGAAATATATTGGGAGGAGAAAGAGAGAAATGGAATGGGGCAAATTATCTCTCATAAAAGAGGCAAGCAAAAGACTTTTTAGTGGAGAGAAAAAGAAGGGAGGTGAGAGAAAAACATGAAGTTTACTCTCATCACATTCCACTAAAGGAAGGAATAAAATGCACACTCATTTTGGTATGAAAACCTATCTTACAATACAGGAAAGTAGGGGAGAAGGGGATAAGCAGAGTGGGGGGGGATGATGGAAGGGAGGGCAATGGGAGGAGGGAGCAATTAGAAGTCAACATTCTTTGGGAGGGACAGGATCAAAAGAGAGAATAGAAGCAATGGGGGACAGGATAGGATGGAGGGAAATATAGTTAGTCTTCCACAACATGACTATTATGGAAATCATTTGCAAAACTACACAGATATGGCCTACATTGAATTGCTTGCCTTCCAAAAGGAATGGGTGGGGGGGGGAGGGATGAAGAGAAGTTGGAACTCAAAGTTTTAGGATCAACTGTCGAGTACTGTTCTCGCTACTAGGAAATAAGAAATACAGGTAAAGGGGTATAGAAAGTTATCTGGCCCTACAGGACAAAAGGCAAGATGGGGACAAGGGAAGGGAGGGATGATAGAAGAAAGGGCACATTGGTGATAGGGGCAATTAGAATGCTTGGTGTTTTGGGATGGGGGGAGAGGAGAATGGGGAGAAAATTTGGAACCCAAAATTTTGTGAAAATGAATGTTAAAAGTTAAATAAATTAATTTTAAAAAAAAGAAATCTGTTAACTCTACCAAGTGTTTCTACAGCTTATGGGTAATGTAGGACTAATCATGAAATACTCAAGAGTGTATATTCACAGTTTTTAGAGAATGTTGTTTTCCATAGCTATGGGAAGAGGATTGATAAGGTAGTTTCACTTGTTAATCTTAGATGATCTGATAACCTTTATACGGATTTGTAAGGTGTAGTCAACCTGTTTGGCATTTAGAAGAAGCAAAAGTGGCTCTGGCCACATTGTCTTTTGTCGTAGGAACTATGTGGTTATGTGTCAAGCAGAGCATAGTATGCCATTTACAATGACTTGAAGGATTAAGGACCCATTTTTGAACCAGTGAGAACTTTGAGCTGTTCTCATATTCTACTGAGTTGATAGGGTATCTTCTGAGAGATATAAGATGTGCTTCTTTCCAAGGAGGAACCCCTGGAATTTGCCACTCTATTTTCCATAGCCCTGTTGTTCACATAAATTTCCACTATACTCCTGCCTTAAGAGTACTCATTTATCTTAATTTTATGGCAACTGCTTTTTAGTGAGAGCCACAGACTGACCTGGCCAAAACCTGCTATACAATTGTTCATCTTAGGAGCCACTCATATGTGAACATGTTGAAAAATTGATTTTAAATGAATGAATCACATTCTTAGAGAGGTTGCTAATTTATGAATGAATCATGAAGTTTGGAAATCATCAACTTGTACAAAAGTGCAAGTGAAAAACCAATATTTTAGGTTGTATGCCTGTATCTAAATCTATAGTTTTGAACTTAACAGTTGCTTTTGCCCCCAAACCATTCACCTACTCACTTAACTATTCTCTTAACTTCCATCTCAGCTATCAGATGGGTATGAAAATACCAGTAAGGACATAGTCTCAAAACAACACTTTGAATGGGGTGGGGACAAGCAGAAAGATGGCTCCTACATATTAATGAGGATAAAAATATTTTAATGATGCCAGTTACCATATTTGAGAAGAAGACCTCCACATTTGATCTGTGTGGTACCATAAAAATTAAGACAATTTATGGAAGAATTTAACTGAACCCAAATAGAATTTTCTCACTGGAAAAAAACTATCTCTTATAGAGCACACAATTTCACTTCATTTTTCAAAACTTTACCTGTCAAACAGTATATGCACAAAATAAAATGAATGTTTTCTTAGTAATATTTTGATGATACAATGTCACATTTTATTCTGGCCAAATTGATTGTTCATTTGTTGCACAAAAATATACCAAAAATGTGTCCTCTCTAACATGTTATTCAGTAAAAAGATTATTTGTGCTAAAAATGAAGATAACTGAGCTTTACTCTGAAAATATTACCTTTCTTTTAGCTTTTGAATTCATAACTTCCTGACAAAAGTTCTTTGTTTGTCTAGTTCAGCCTGGGCTAATTAGTGTATATGTTTCTATACATAGCATTTGTAATCAAACCAGTTTGACAGCATAAATATAACATAATGATGTGGAAATATAAATAAATGTTATAAATGTACCCTTGAATTCTGATAAGTATCTTGTTTAGGTCTTAGTTTTAAGACTCGTACTGCACAAAGAATGTTGTATCTGAGTAGAATAAAAAATTGTATAATGTCTGGCAGTCCAGTTTGACACAGTGTTTAGGTTAACCCTAGGCTTAAACCAACTCTGATAGGGATTTTGACCTCACATGAACTTTCTGGTTTTTAAAAGTATTGTTTCAATAAACAGATGGATCATTTTCCAAGAAGAATTTTTTATAATTAAGAATATTCATCTAGTTCTGAAAATGAACTTCTGTGACTATAAGCAGCCAATTCTAAAAGCATGAAGAGTTAGACCTTTGGGGAGTTGGAATTCTGCTTTAAATTGGCTTGTTAGTGTCATACTTTATGTGATTTATTCTTTCAAATCCATTAAGGTAAATGAAAACCTACATTCCTCTAATTACATGTTTCATGGAAACATTCGATGTGTTTCATTTAATGCTCTTTATTGACAATCTTCTTGAGCAGTGGACAATCATGCTTGACTTAATCATGAAAGGTGGTACATTACTATACTTTTGGGTGATTTAATTTATGATAATTCCAGAAGAATTCTACTTGGGGGAAAAGAAGTAAAAGTATAGATATAATATTTTGTATCTACAAAACAAAAATTAGAGATATGCAGCAAAATAATTCCATGAGAATATGTTGTAGAAATGTGCAAGTATGCTCAGATACGCTTATTATTGTCAATTATGAGGATTATTTATTACAGAGGAATCACCATAAGATTATTTAGAATAGCTGCTTTCCCTGATGTGACTAAATTTTGGCACACACTTTTTTTCAGGATTATATCTACTATACAATTAAAAAGTAAGCCTATACATACACATATATCCACATCATATAGACTGCCATTTCTCTTATTACACAAGTACAAAGAATGGAATCCACTTAAATTAATAGAGTCTCACATAACATAATGTACACCTATGGATTCATAACTGCAGCTTTCTTTTTTTATTATGGTCTGTTCATAAATGCAGCATATCTGTAACCTCTGAAAGATCTACTTAGATAAAAATTCAGTTCCTATTGTATTCCATTATTGTTATGTCTTCCTCATTTGTCTGAAATTCCAAAGTAGAATAGATCATTACAGAGACTTTGTTCTCTTTGGAAAAGTTCCAGAGGTATGAAGACTCGTTTTCCAGTGTCCTAATGCCATGCATTCTACAAGGTTTCACGAGGGGAATCAAAGGGAAAGAGGGGTATCTATACTAAAGTATTACCTTTTTTCCCTTGGTCAAGGCCATGCACTAAGAAGAAACTGTAAGTGGCAATACTTTTTTTTGTTCCTACCAACCCTGTAGCCCCAAATCCAGGAATTGTCCAAAATATCTGGACAATGCCAGACCTATAATTACCTAAATCCAAACCTGTGCAAAAGGTAGTTTTGTATTAAAAATTTTGGCCGTACAGGAGAAGGAGGTTGACAGCACTCTGACCTGCTGTTTCTCAGCAAATAAATGTTAAAGGCTCACTGTGTAGCATAACCAGATGAACATTTCTCAGAGCAGCTCCTTTTGGAAAGAAGGGATCTGTTCTTGGTGAATGTGGCCAAGCTGTATTTTAACATGGGCATCTGGTACAACAATTTCACAAAAAATACTTTGAAAATAAAAGTCTCACTTACTCCAGTCATTTTTAGCTTTTTCCAATCTAACTTACTTACAATGATAACCTGTATCTCCCATTGCCCACATGATGCAGCAAGAGAGGTGAGAAAACTTTTTAAAACTGTTCATATAATAGCAATTTGATATTATAATTAGGTGAAAACCTTATGGAAAACAATAGGGGATGGATATCTTTTGATACCTAGTAGTCAGAATCTAATATCACTTTTTAATTAATTCAGTTCAATTTAATAAATGTATATAAAGCCCTGGGACTTGGGCTTACAAAAGAGGATCAGACCAAATCCAAAGAAAAGTTAACCACTAAAAAAAAATCAGAGTTGAGAGAGGGATTATATGCATAGAAAAGTTGTGTTTGTTCTTCCTTCTCGAAGAGGACCATGACATCAAAATGAGGACATGACTTGCAGTTGACTTTGACTTGAGTGAGGGAAGGCTGTGCAAAGTCACCAACCTTACTTTCTTCTCCTGAGCCATCTGGGTCCAGTGGCCTGATATTCATCAGGTCCACTGGAGATGACCCAGGATGCAATGGGAGACCCTGGCCATTTAAAGCTAAGGTCTTATCACATTCTCACTTTGAGTGAGATACACCCATTCAATGAATACACTTCTTTAAGTAGTTACTCAATGAATGGCTCCTTTAATAAAAAAAAATAATAATAATCAAACTAGAAGAGGAAGACTCTCAGGGTTCTGAGGTAAAAGAGAAACAGTTAATATTTAGTATTTGCTTTTACTCTATGCTAGGTGGGTGGGGACCTGTTGTCCAATCTATGAGCTCCAGAGTGAATTGGTCTTAAGGCTTGGTCTTTCAGCAAGAAATCTAGCCAGTAAACTCAGAGGAAAAAAGGCAACTTTTAGCCATGGAAGTGTACCTTCTCCTGGGCACAGCACCCAGGCAAAGACAGAGAGGAAAGGAGAGGAGAAGAGAGGAGGAGGAAGGGAAGGGGAGGGGAGGGGAAGAGAGGGGAGCTGCTACTCTTTCACAGGTTGTGTTTGTCCTTCATTCTCAAAGAGTACCATGACATTAACATGATGAAGTGACTTGTAATTGACTTTGATTTGAGGGAGGGAAGGGGTGCAAGGTCACAAGCCTCACTTTCTCCTCCAGAGCATAGAAAAGAGTTGGGTGGTGAAGACTATGTATTCACCCATCCCCTAAGGGAAATTTTGGCCCCAGAGAAGATAGCAATGAGAGTTAACGACAGAACTTCTCAGCCTCAGTGATGGAAGGAAAAGAAAGGTCACGAAAGGATGCAAAGGTACACTCCACCCCCTTGCCTCCCAGGAGAACTACATGGCAAAAGAGACAGAAACATCCAGGGAGAGTGTTGTAGTGGAGAGAGTTCATAGAACCAACCTCTGAAACAAGTGGGGGAGGAATTCCTGAACATGTGAACTCCTTGATCCACTCTCCTACAAAAAAGAGGATAGTTCTTAGGCCCAACTACCTAGAGAGAGAAGAAATTCCTGGACCAAGGAAACAGAACAATATGGGACAGAGCCAAACTATGGAGGGACAAATATTGTGCAGATATGACAGGAAAGGAATTGATTCTTTAGTAATCCCAAATAGTCCATTCTAAGGAAGTCTCAAACACAAGATGACACTCCAACTTTAGAAGACTAAATGGGTTCTTGGGAGGAAATGGGGCTCTGTGGAAGATGACATCGCACTATTGACCCTTAATTTGTTCCCTTTCTGAGGGAACCCTCAACCATGGCATGGCACAAGAATTCTGGAGGAATAGCTATGTAAGTTCCTAGGTTTTGGAGAGTTGTCTTAACTGTTTATGGTCCTCTGTGTGTTGGGATTTTTTAATGCAGGGTAAAATAAAGGCTGTTCTGTATTCTGATGTATATTGTTAGCCTGCTTGCATGGAAAACTAAGGCCCTTTTACTTCTCTGTGTAGACCTAAATGGGAAAATAATTCTAAGGTTACCAGGGAAAAAGCAACTAAATTATTTGTTGGAAGCTCTCCTAGATAGAACTGGGTATATGTCAACCCAGAGCTGAGATCCTGAGACATGAGATAAAATAATAATGTGAAATAAAATTATAAAGATGCATGTGAAGCAGATTGTAGAGGATCTTAAATGGCAGTCTAAGTAGTTTACATTCTAAGTGATAGAAATTCACTAAAAGTTTTTGATCATAGGAGTGGAATTGGCAGGCCTGTTCCACAGGTAGTT